>NW_026690056.1:0-135915 GCF_943734765.1 Anopheles ziemanni
TGTTGGAATTACGTAACAAGTGCTTCGAAGGTCCTCCTAAGGTTTTTGGATGCTGTTGGAATTACGTTAAAAGTGCTTCGAAGGTCCTCCAAAGGTGTTTGGATGTTGTTGAAATTACGTTAAAAGTGCTTCGAAGGTCCTTCAAAGGTGTTTGGATGTTGTTGGAATTACGTAAGAAGAGCTTCGAAGGTCCTCCAAAGGTGTTTGGATGCTGTTGGAATTACGTAAAAAGTGCTTCGAAGGTCCTCCAAAGGTGTTTGGATGTTGTTGGAATTACGTTAAAAGTGCTTCGAAGGTCCTCCAAAGGTGTTTGGATGTTGTTGGAATTACGTTAAAAGTGCTTCGAAGATCCTCCAAAGGTGTGTGAATGTTGTTGGAATTACGTAACAAGTGCTTCGAAGGTCCTCCTAAGGTTTTTGGATGCTGTTGGAATTACGTAAAAAGTGCTTTGAAGGTCCTCCAAAGGTGTTTGAATGTTGTTGGAATTACGTAAAAAGTGCTTCGAATGTCCTCCAAAGGTGTTTGGATGATGTTGAAATTACGTTAAAAGTGCTTCGAAGGTCCTCCAAAGGTGTTTCGATATTGTTGGAATTACGTAAAAAGTGCTTCGAAGGTCCTTCAAAGGTGTTTGGATGTTGTTGGAATTACGTAAGAAGAGCTTCGAAGGTCCTCCAAAGGTGTTTGGATGCTGTTGGAATTACGTAAAAAGTGCTTCGAAGGTCCTCCAAAGGTGTTTGGATGTTGTTGGAATTACGTTAAAAGTGCTTCGAAGGTCCTCCAAAGGTGTTCGGATGTTGTTGGAATTACGTTAAAAGTGCTTCGAAGGTCCTCCAAAGGTGTTTGGATGTTGCTGGAATTACGTAAAAAGTGCTTCGAAGGTCCTCCAAAGGTGTTTGGATGCTGTTGGAATTACGTAAAAAGTGCTTCGAAGGTCCTCCGAAGGTGTTTGGATGCTGTTAGAATTACGTAAAAAGAGCTTCGAAGGTCCTCCAAAGGTGTTTCGATGTTGTTGGAATTACGTAAAAAGTGCTTCGAAGGTCCTCCAAAGGTGTTTGGCTGTTGTTGGAATTACGTAAACCGTGCTTCGAAGGTCCTCCAAAGGTGTTTGGCTGTTGTTGGAATTATGCTAAAAGTGCTTCGAAGGTCCTCCAAAGGTGTTTGGATGATGTTGGAATAACGTAAAAAGTGCTTCGAAGATCCTCCAAAGGTGTTTGGATGTTGTTATTATTACGTTAAAAGTGCTTCGAAGGTCCTCCAAAGGTGTTTGGATGTTGTTGGAATTACGTTAAAAGTGCTTCGAAGGTCCACCAAAGGTGTTTGGATGTTGTTGGAATTACGTAAAAAGTGCTTCGAAGGTTCTCCAAAGGTGTTTGGATGTTGTTGAAATTACGGTAAAAGTGCTTCGAAGGTCCTCCAAAGGTGTTTGGCTGTTGTTGGAATTACGTAAAAAGTGCTTCGAAGGTCCTCGAAAGGTGTTTGGATGATGTTGGAATTACGTAAACAGTGCTTCGAAGGTCCTCCAAAGGTGTTTGGCTGTTGTTGGAATTATGTTAAAAGTGCTTCGAAGGTCCTCCAAAGGTGTTTGGATGTTGTTATTATTACGTTAAAAGTGCTTCGAAGGTCCTCCAAAGGTGTTTGGATGTTGTTGGAATTACGTAAACAGTGCTTCGAAGGTCCTATAAAGGTGTTTGGATGTTGTTGGAATTACGTAAAAAGTGCTTCGAAGGTTCTCCAAAGGTGTTTGGATGTTGTTGAAATTACGGTAAAAGTGCTTCGAAGGTCCTCCAAAGGTGTTTGGCTGTTGTTGGAATTACGTAAAAAGTGCTTCGAAGGTCCTCGAAAGGTGTTTGGATGATGTTGGAATAACGTAAAAAGTGCTTCGAAGGTTTTCCAAAGGTGTTTGGCTGTTGTTGGAATTACGTAAAAAGTGCTTCGAAGATCCTCCAAAGGAGTTTGTATGTTGTTGGAATTACGTAAAAAGTGCTTCGAAGGTCCTCCAAAGGTGTTTGGATGCTGTTGGAATTACGTAAAAGTGCTTCGAAGGTCCTCCAAAGGTGTTTGGCTGTTGTTGGAATAACGTTAAAAGTGCTTCGAAGGACTTCCAAAGGTGTTTGGATGTTGTTGGAATTACGTTAAAAGTGCTTCGAAGGTCCTCCGAAGGTGTTTGGATGTTGTTGGAAATACGTAAAAAGTGCTTCGAAGGTCCTCCAAAGGTGTTTGGATGTTGTTGGAATTACGAAAAAAGTGCTTCGAAGGTCCTCCGAAAGTGTTTGGATGTTGTTGGAATTTCGTAAAAAGTGCTTCGAAGGTCTTCCAAAGGTGTTTGGCTGTTGTTGGAATTATGTTAAAAGTGCTTCGAAGGTCCTCCAAAGGTGTTTGGATGTTGTTGAAATTACGTTAAAAGTGCTTCGAAGGTCCTCCAAAGGTGTTTGGATGTTGTTGGAATTACGTAAAAAGTGCTTCGAATGTCCACCAAAGGTGTTTGGATGCTGTTGGAATTACGTAAAAAGTGCTTCGAAGGTCCTCCAAAGGGGTTTGGCTGTTGTTGGAATTACGTTAAAAGTGCTTCGAAGGACCTCCAAAGGAGTTTAGATGTTGTTGGAATTACGTTAAAAGTGCTTCGAAGGTCCTCCAAAGGTGTTTGGATGTTGATGGAAATACGTAAAAAGTGCTTCGAAAGTCTTCCAAAGGTGTTTGGATGTTTTTGGAATTACGCTAAAAGTGCTTCGAAGGTCCTCCAAAGGTGTTTGGCTGTTGTTGGAATTACGTAAACAGTGCTTGGAAGGTCCTCCAAAGGTGTTTGGATGTTGTTGGAATTACGTAAAAAGTGCTTCGAAGGTTCTCCAAAGATGTTTGGATGTTGTTGAAATTACGGTAAAAGTGCTTCGAAGGTCCTCGAATGGTGTTTGGATGATGTTGGAATTACGTAAAAAGTGCTTCGAAGGTCCTCCAAAGGTGTTTGAATGTTGTTGGAATTACGTTAAAAGTGCTTCGAAGGTCCTCCAAAGGTGTTTCGATGTTGTTGGAATTACGTAAAAAGTGCTTCGAAGATCCTCCAAAGGTGTTTGGATGTTGTTGGAATTACGTTAAAAGTGCTTCGAAGGTCCTCCAAAGGTGTTTGGCTGTTGTTGGAATTACGTAAAAAGTGCTTCGAAGGTCCTCCAAAGGTGTTTGGATGTTGTTGGAATTACGTAAAAAGTGCTTCGAAGGTCCTCCAAAGGTGTTTGGATGTTGTTGGAATTACGTTAAAAGTGCTTCGAAGGTTCTCCAAAGATGTTTGGATGTTGTTGAAATTACGGTAAAAGTGCTTCGAAGGTCCTCGAATGGTGTTTGGATGATGTTGGAATTACGTAAAAAGTGCTTCGAAGGTCCTCCAAAGGTGTTTGAATGTTGTTGGAATTACGTTAAAAGTGCTTCGAAGGTCCTCCAAAGGTGTTTGGATGTTGTTGGAATTACGTTAAAAGTGCTTCGAAGGTCCTCCAAAGGTGTTTGGATGTTGTTGGAATTGCGTAAAAAGTGCTTCGAAGATCCTCCAAAGGTGTTTGGATGTTGTTGGAATTACGTTAAAAGTGCTTCGAAGGTCCTCCAAAGGTGTTTGGATGTTGTTGGAATTACGTAAACAGTGCTTCGAAGGTCCTCCAAAGGTGTTTGGATGTTGTTGGAATTACGTAAAAAGTGCTTCGAAGATCCTCCAAAGGTGTTTGGATGTTGTTGGAATTACGTTAAAAGTGCTTCGAAGGTCCTCCAAAGGTGTTTGGCTGTTGTTGGAATTACGTAAAAAGTGCTTCGAAGGTCCTCCAAAGGTGTTTGGATGTTGTTGGAATTACGTAAAAAGTGCTTCGAAGGTCCTCCAAAGGTGTTTGGATGTTGTTGGAATTACGTAAAAAGTGCTTCGAAGGTTCTCCAAAGATGTTTGGATGTTGTTGAAATTACGGTAAAAGTGCTTCGAAGGTCCTCGAATGGTGTTTGGATGATGTTGGAATTACGTAAAAAGTGCTTCGAAGGTCCTCCAAAGGTGTTTGAATGTTGTTGGAATTACGTTAAAAGTGCTTCGAAGGTCCTCCAAAGGTGTTTCGATGTTGTTGGAATTACGTAAAAAGTGCTTCGAAGGTCCTCCAAAGGTGTTTGGATGTTGTTGGAATTGCGTAAAAAGTGCTTCGAAGATCCTCCAAAGGTGTTTGGATGTTGTTGGAATTACGTTAAAAGTGCTTCGAAGGTCCTCCAAAGGTGTTTGGATGTTGTTGGAATTACGTAAACAGTGCTTCGAAGGTCCTCCAAAGGTGTTTGGATGTTGTTGGAATTACGTAAAAAGTGCTTCGAAGATCCTCCAAAGGTGTTTGGATGTTGTTGGAATTACGTTAAAAGTGCTTCGAAGGTCCTCCAAAGGTGTTTGGATGTTGTTGGAATTACGTAAAAAGTGCTTCGAAGGTCCTCCAAAGGTGTTTGGCTGTTGTTGGAATTACGTAAAAAGTGCTTCGAAGGTCCTCCAAAGGTGTTTGGATGTTGTTGGAATTACGTAAAAAGTGCTTCGAAGGTTCTCCAAAGGTGTTTGGATGTTGTTGAAATTACGGTAAAAGTGCTTCGAAGGTCCTCCGAAGGTGTTTGGATGTTGTTGGAATTACGTAAAAAGTGCTTCGAAGGTCCTCCAAAGGTGTTTGAATGTTGTTGGAATTACGTAAAAAGTGCTTCGAATGTCCTCCAAAGGTGTTTGGATGATGTTGAAATTAAGTTAAAAGTGCTTCGAAGGTCCTCCAAAGGTGTTTGGATGTTGTTGGAATTACGTAAAAAGTGCTTCGAAGGTCCTCCAAAGGTGTTTGAATGTTGTTGGAATTACGTTAAAAGTGCTTCGAAGGTCCTCCAAAGGTGTTTGGATGTTTTTGGAATTACGCAAAAAGTGCTTCGAAGGTTCTTTCAAGGTGTTTGGATGTTGTTGGAATTACGTAAAAAGTGCTTCGAAGGTCCTCCGAAGTTGTTTGGATGTTGTTGGAATTAAGTAATAAGTGCTTCAAAGGTCCTCCGAAGGTGTTTGGATGTTTTTATAATTACGAGAAAAGTACTTCGAAGGTCCTCCGAAGGTGTTTGGATGTTGTTGAGTTTACGTAAACAGTGCTTCGATGGTCCTCCGAAGGTGTTTGGATGTTGTTGGAATTACGTAAAAAGTGCGTCGAAGGTCCTCCGAAGGTGTTTGGATGTTGTTGGAATTACTTAAAAAGTGCTTCGAAGGTCCTCCGAAGTTGTTTGGATGTTGTTGGAATTACGTTAAAAGTGCTTCGAAGGTCCTCCAAAGGTGTTTGGATGTTTTTGGAATTACGCAAAAAGTGCTTCGAAGGTTCTCCCAAGGTGTTTGGATGTTGTTGGAATTACGTTAAAAGTGCTTCGAAGGTCCTCCGAAGGTGTTTGGATGTTGTTGGAATTACGTTAAAAGTGCTTCGAAGGTCCTCCAAAGGTGTTTGGATGTTTTTTGGAATTACGCAAAAAGTGCTTCGAAGGTCCTCCAAAGGTGTTTGGATGTTTTGGAATTACGTGAAAAGTGCTTCGAAGGTCCTCCGAAGGTGTTTGGATGTTGTTGGAATTACGTAAAAAGTGCTTCGAAGGTCCTCCAAAGGAGTTTGGATGTTTTTGGAATTACGTGAAAAGTGCTTCGAAGGTCCTCCGAAGGTGTTTGGATGCTGTTGGAATTACGTGAAAAGTGCTTCGAAGGTCCTCCAAAGGTGTTTGGATGTTGCTGGAATAACGTAAAAAGTGCTTCGAAGGTCCTCCAAAGGTGTTTGGATGTTGCTGGAATTACGTAAAAAGTGCTTCGAAGGTCCTCAAAAGGTGTTTGGATGTTGTTGGAATGACGTAAAAAGTGCTTCGAAGGTCCTCCGAAGGTGTTTAGATGTTGTTGGATTGACGTAAAAAGTGCTTCGAAGGTCCTCCGAAGGTGTTTGGATGTTGCTGAAATTACGTAAAAAGTGCTTCGAAGGTCCTCCGAAGGTGTTTGGATGTTGCTGAAATTACGTAAAAAGTGCTTCGAAGGTCCTCCGAAGGTGTTTGGATGCTGTTGGAATAACGCAAAAAGTGCTTCGAAGGTCCTCCGAAGGTGTTTGGATGCTGTTGGAATTTGGTAAAAAGTGCTTCGAAGGTCCTCAAAAGGTGTTTAGATGTTGTTGGATTTACGTCAAAAGTGCTTCGAAGGTCCTCCGAAGGTGTTTGGATGTTGTTGGAATTACGTAAAAAGTGCTTCGAAGGTCCTCCAAAGGTGTTTAGATGTTGTTGGATTTACGTTAAAAGTGCTTCGAAGGTCCTCCGAAGGTGTTTGGTGTTGCTGGAATAACGTTAAAAGTGCTTCGAAGGTCCTCCGAAGGTGTTTGGAAGCTGATGAAATTACGTAAAAAGTGCTTCGAAGGTCCACCGAAGGTGTTTGGATGTTGTTGGAATTACGTAAAAAGTGCTTCGAAGGTCCTCCGAAGGTGTTTGGATGCTGTTGGAATTACGTAAAAAGTGCTTCGAAGGTCCACAAAAGGTGTTTAGATGTTGTTGGATTTACGTTAAAAGTGCTTCGAAGGTCCTCCGAAGGTGTTTGGATGTTGTTGGAATTACGTCAAAAGTGCTTCGAAGGTCCTCCAAAGGTGTTTGGATGTTGCTGGAATAACGTAAAAAGTGCTTCGAAGGTCCTCAAAAGGTGTTAAGATGTTGTTGGATTTACGTAAAAAGTGCTTCGAAGGTCCTCAAAAGGTGTTTGGATGTTGTTGGAATGACGTAAAAAGTGCTTCGAAGGTCCTCCGAAGGTGTTTAGATGTTGTTGGATTGACGTAAAAAGTGCTTCGAAGGTCCTCCGAAGGTGTTTGGATGTTGCTGAAATTACGTAAAAAGTGCTTCGAAGGCCCTCCGAAGGTATTTGGATGCTGTTGGATTTACGTAAAAAGTGCTTCGAAGGTCCTCCGAAGGTATTTGGACGCTGTTGGAATTTGGTAAAAAGTGCTTCGAAGGTCCTCAAAAGGTGTTTAGATGTTGTTGGATTTACGTCAAAAGTGCTTCGAAGGTCCTCCGAAGGTGTTTGGATGTTGTTGGAATTACGTAAAAAGTGCTTCGAAGGTCCTCCGAAGGTGTTTGGATGCTGTTGGAATAACGTAAAAAGTGCTTCGAAGGTCCACAAAAGGTGTTTAGATGTTGTTGGAGTTACGTTAAAAGTGCTTCGAAGGTCCTCCGAAGGTGTTTGGATGTTGTTGGAATTACGTCAAAAGTGCTTCGAAGGTCCTCCAAAGGTGTTTGGATGTTGCTGGAATAACGTAAAAAGTGCTTCGAAGGTCCTCCGAAGGTGTTTGGATGCTGCTGGAATATCGTAAAAGTACTTCGAAGGTCCTCCGAAGGTGTTTGGATGTTGTTGAATTTACGTAAAAAGTGCTTCGAAGGTCCTCCGAAGGTGTTTGTATGTTGCTGGAATAACGTAAAAGTGCTTCGAAGGTCCTCCGAAGGTGTTAAGATGTTGTTGGAATTACGTGAAAAGTGCTTCGAAGGTCCTCCGAAGGTGTTTAGATGTTGTTGGATTTACGTAAAAAGTGCTTCGAAGGTCCTCCGAAGGTGTTTGGATGTTGCTGGAATTACGTAAAAAGTGCTTCGAAGGTCCTCCGAAGGTGTTTGGATGCTGTTGGAATTACATAAAAAGTGCTTCGAAGGTCCTCCGAAGGTGTTTGGATGTTGTTGGAATAATGTAAAAAGTGCTTCGAAGGTCCTCCGAAGGTGTTTGGATGTTGTTGGATTTACGTAAAAAGTGCTTCGAAGGTCCTCCGAAGGTGTTTGGATGCTGTTGGAATTACATAAAAAGTGCTTCGAAGGTCCTCCGAAGGTGTTTGGATGTTGTTGGAATAATGTAAAAAGTGCTTCGAAGGTCCTCCGAAGGTGTTTGGATGTTGTTGGAATTACGTTAAAAGTGCGTCGAAGGTCCTCCGAAGGTGTTTGGATGCTGTTGGAATTACGTAAAAAGTGCTTCAAAGGTCCTCCAAAGGTGTTTGGATGTTGTTGGAATTACGTAAAAAGTGCTTCGAAGGTCCTCCAAAGGTGTTTGAAAGTTGTTGGAATTACGTTAAAACTGCTTCGAAGATCCTCCGAAGGTGTTTGGATGTTGCTGAAATTACGTAAAAAGTGCTTCGAAGGTCCTCCGAAGGTGTTTGGATGCTGTTGGAATTACGTAAAAAGTGCTTCGAAGGTCCTCCGAAGGTGTTTGGATGTTGTTGGAATTACGTAAAAAGTGCTTCAAAGGTCCTCCGAAGGAGTTTGGATGCTGTTGGAATTACGTAAAAAGTGCTTCGAAGGTCCTCCGAAGGTGTTTGGATGCTGTTGGAATTACGTAAAAAGTGCTTCGAAGGTCCTCCGAAGGTGTTTGGATGCTGTTGGAATAACGTAAAAAGTGCTTCGAAGGTCCTCAAAAGGTGTTTAGATGTTGTTGGATTTACGTTAAAAGTTATTCGAAGGTCCTCCGAAGGTGTTTGGATGTTGCTGAAATTACGTAAAAAGTGCTTCGAAGGTCCTCCGAAGGTGTTTGGATGCTGTTGGAATTACGTAAAAAGTGCTTCGAAGGTCCTCCGAAGGTGTTTGGATGTTGCTGGAATAAAGTAAAAAGTGCTTCGAAGGTCCTCCAAAGGTGTTTGGATGTTGTTGGAATTACGTTAAAAGTGCTTCGAAGGTCCTCCAAAGGTGTTTGGATGTTGATGGAATTACGTAAAAAGTGCTTCGAAGGTCCTCCGAAGGTGTTTGGATGTTGATGGAATTACGTAAAAAGTGCTTCGAAGGTCCTCCGAAGGTGTTTGTATGCTGTTGGAATAACGTAAAAAGTGCTTCGAAGGTCCTCCGAAGGTGTTTGTATGCTGTTGGAATAACGTAAAAAGTGCTTCGAAGGTCCTCCAAAGGTGTTTGGATGTTGCTGGAATTACGTTAAAAGTGCTACGAAGGTCCTCCAAAGGTGTTTGGATGTTGCTGGAATTACGTTAAAAGTGCTTCGAAGGTCCTCCGAAGGTGTTTGGATGTTGATGGAATTACGTAAAAAGTGCTTCGAAGGTCCTCCGAAGGTGTTTGTATGCTGTTGGAATAACGTAAAAAGTGCTTCGAAGGTCCTCCGAAGGTGTTTGTATGCTGTTGGAATAACGTAAAAAGTGCTTCGAAGGTCCTCCAAAGGTGTTTGGATGTTGCTGGAATTACAATAAAAGTGCTTCGAAGGTCCTCAAAAGGTGTTTGGATGTTGTTGGAATTACGTTAAAAGTGCTTCGAAGGTCCTCCGAAGGTGTTTGGATGCTGTTGGAATTACGTAAAAAGTGCTTCGAAGGTCCTCCGAAGGTGTTTGGATGCTGTTGAAATTACGTAAAAAGTGCTTCGAAGGTCCTCCGAAGGTGTTTGTATGCTGTTGGAATTACGTAAAAAGTGCTTCGAAGGTCGTCTAAAGGTGTTTGGATGTTGTTTGAATTACGTTAAAAGGGCTTCGAATGTCCTCCAAAGGTGTTTGGATGTTGTTGGAATTACGTAAAAAGTGCTTCGAAGGTCCTCCGAAGGTGTTTGGATGCTGTAGGAATTACGTGAAAAGTGCTTCGAAGGTCCTCCAAAGGTGTTTGGATGTTGTTGGAATTATGTTAAAAGTGCTTCGAAGGTCCTCCAAAGGTGTTTGGATGTTGTTGGAATTACGTAAAAAGTGCTTCGAAGGTCCTCCGAAGGTGTTTGGATGCTGTTGGAATTACGTAAAAAGTGCTTCAACGGTCCTCCGAAGGTGTTTGGATGCTGTTGGAATTATGTTAAAAGTGCTTCGAAGGTCCTCCGAAGGTGTTTGGATGTTGCTGGAATTACGTAAAAAGTTCTTCGAAGGTCCTCCAAAGGTGTTTGTCTGTTGTTGAAATTACGTAAAAAGTGCTTCGAAGGTCCTCCAAAGGTATTTGGATGTTGTTGGAATTACGTAAAAAGTGCTTCGAAGGTCCTCCGAAGGTGTTTGGATGCTGTTGAAATTACGTAAAAAGTGCTTCGAAGGACCTCCGAAGGTGTTTGGATGCTCTTGGAATTACGTAAAAAGTGCTTCGAAGGTCCTCCAAAGGTGTTTGGACGTTGTTGGAATTACGTAAAAAGTGCTTCGAAGGTCCTCCAAAGGTGTTTGTCTGTTGTTGGAATTAAGTAAAAAGTGCTTCAACGGTCCTCCAAAGGTGTTTGGATGTTGCTGGAATTACGTTAAAAGTGCTTCGAAGGTCCTCAAAAGGTGTTTGGATGTTGTTGGAATTACGTTAAAAGGGCTTCGAATGTCCTCCGAAGGTGTTTGGATGTTGCTGGAATTACGTAAAAAGTTCTTCGAAGGTCCTCCAAAGGTGTTTGTCTGTTGTTGAAATTACGTAAAAAGTGCTTCGAAGGTCCTCCAAAGGTATTTGGATGTTGTTGGAATTACGTAAAAAGTGCTTCGAAGGTCCTCCGAAGGTGTTTGGATGCTGTTGGAATTACGTAAAAAGTGCTTCGAAGGACCTCCGAAGGTGTTTGGATGCTCTTGGAATTACGTAAAAAGTGCTTCGAAGGTCCTCCAAAGGTGTTTGGACGTTGTTGGAATTACGTAAAAAGTGCTTCGAAGGTCCTCCAAAGGTGTTTGTCTGTTGTTGGAATTACGTAAAAAGTGCTTCAACGGTCCTCCAAAGGTGTTTGGATGTTGCTGGAATTACGTTAAAAGTGCTTCGAAGGTCCTCCAAAGGTGTTTGGACGTTGTTGGAATTACGTAAAAAGTGCTTCGAAGTTCCTCCAAAGGTGTTTGTCTGTTGTTGGAATTACGTAAAAAGTGCTTCAACGGTCCTCCAAAGGTGTTTGGATGTTGCTGGAATTACGTTAAAAGTGCTTCGAAGGTCCTCCAAAGGTGTTTGTCTGTTGTTGGAATTACGTAAAAAGTGCTTCAACGGTCCTCCAAAGGTGTTTGGATGTTGCTGGAATTACGTTAAAAGTGCTTCGAAGGTCCTCAAAAGGTGTTTGGATGTTGTTGGAATTACGTAAAAAGTGCTTCGAAGGTCCTCCAAAGGTGTTTGTCTGTTGTTGGAATTACGTAAAAAGTGCTTCAACGGGCCTCCAAAGGTGTTTGGATGTTGCTGGAATTACGTTAAAATTGCTTCGAAGGTCCTCAAAAGGTGTTTGGATGTTGTTTGAATTACGTTAAAAGTGCTTCGAAGGTCCTCCAAAGGTGTTTGGATGTTGTTGGAATTACGTAAAAAGTGCTTCAACGGTCCTCCAAAGGTGATTGGATGTTGTGGAATTACGTAAAAAGTGCTTCGAAGCACCTCTAAAGGAGATTGGATGTTGTAGGAATTACGTAAAAAGTGCTTCGAAGCACCTCTAAAGGAGATTGGATGTTGTAGGAATTACGTAAAAAGTGCTTCGAAGCACCTCAAAATGTGATTGGATGTTGTAGGAATTACGTAAAAAGTGCTTCGAAGCACCTCCAAAGGTGATTGGATGTTGTAGGAATTACGTAAAAAGTGCTTCGAAGCACCTCTAAAGGAGATTGGATGTTGTAGGAATTACGTAAAAAGTGCTTCGAAGCACCTCTAAAGGAGATTGGATGTTGTAGGAATTACGTAAAAAGTGCTTCGAAGCACCTCAAAATGTGATTGGATGTTGTAGGAATTACGTAAAAAGTGCTTCGAAGCACCTCAAAATGTGATTGGATGTTGTAGGAATTACGTAAAAAGTGCTTCGAAGCACCTCCAAAGGTGATTGGATGTTGTAGGAATTACGTAAAAAGTGCTTCGAAGTACCTCCAAAGGTGATTGGATGTTGTAGGAATTACGTAAAAAGTGCTTCGAAGCACCTCCAAAGGTGATTGGATGTTGTAGGAATTACGTAAAAAGTGCTTCGAAGCACCTCTAAAGGTGATTGGATGTTGTGGAATTACGTAAAAAGTGCTTCGAAGCACCTCTAAAGGAGATTGGATGTTGTAGGAATTACGTAAAAAGTGCTTCGAAGCATCTCCAAAGGTGATTGGATGTTGTAGGAATTACGTAAAAAGTGCTTCGAAGCACCTCTAAAGGTGTTTGGATGTTGTAGGAATTACGTAAAAAGTGCTTCGAAGCACCTCAAAATGTGATTGGATGTTGTAGGAATTACGTAAAAAGTGCTTCGAAGCACCTCTAAAGGAGATTGGATGTTGTAGGAATTACGTAAAAAGTGCTTCGAAGCACCTCCAAAGGTGATTGGATTTTGTAGGAATTACGTAAAAAGTGCTTCGAAGCACCTCTAAAGGTGATTGGATGTTGTGGAATAACGTAAAAAGTGCTTCGAAGTACCTCCAAAGGTGATTGGATGTTGTAGGAATTACGTAAAAAGTGCTTCGAAGCACCTCTAAAGGAGATTGGATGTTGTAGGAATTACGTAAAAAGTGCTTCGAAGCACCTCAAAATGTGATTGGATGTTGTAGGAATTACGTAAAAAGTGCTTCGAAGCACCTCTAAAGGTGTTTGGATGTTGTAGGAATTACGTAAAAAGTGCTTCGAAGCACCTCAAAATGTGATTGGATGTTGTAGGAATTACGTAAAAAGTGCTTCGAAGCACCTCTAAAGGAGATTGGATGTTGTAGGAATTACGTAAAAAGTGCTTCGAAGCACCTCTAAAGGAGATTGGATGTTGTAGGAATTACGTAAAAAGTGCTTCGAAGCACCTCCAAAGGTGATTGGATTTTGTAGGAATTACGTAAAAAGTGCTTCGAAGCACCTCTAAAGGTGATTGGATGTTGTGGAATAACGTAAAAAGTGCTTCGAAGTACCTCCAAAGGTGATTGGATGTTGTAGGAATTACGTAAAAAGTGCTTCGAAGCACCTCCAAAGGTGATTGGATTTTGTAGGAATTACGTAAAAAGTGCTTCGAAGCACCTCTAAAGGTGATTGGATGTTGTGGAATAACGTAAAAAGTGCTTCGAAGTACCTCCAAAGGTGATTGGATGTTGTAGGAATTACGTAAAAAGTGCTTCGAAGCACCTCTAAAGGAGATTGGATGTTGTAGGAATTACGTAAAAAGTGCTTCGAAGCACCTCAAAATGTGATTGGATGTTGTAGGAATTACGTAAAAAGTGCTTCGAAGTACCTCCAAAGGTGATTGGATGTTGTAGGAATTACGTAAAAAGTGCTTCGAAGCACCTCTAAAGGAGATTGGATGTTGTAGGAATTACGTAAAAAGTGCTTCGAAGCACCTCTAAAGGAGATTGGATGTTGTAGGAATTACGTAAAAAGTGCTTCGAAGCATCTCCAAAGGTGATTGGATGTTGTAGGAATTACGTAAAAAGTGCTTCGAAGCACCTCTAAAGGTGTTTGGATGTTGTAGGAATTACGTAAAAAGTGCTTCGAAGCACCTCTAAAGGAGATTGGATGTTGTAGGAATTACGTAAAAAGTGCTTCGAAGCACCTCAAAATGTGATTGGATGTTGTAGGAATTACGTAAAAAGTGCTTCGAAGCACCTCTAAAGGAGATTGGATGTTGTAGGAATTACGTAAAAAGTGCTTCGAAGCACCTCTAAAGGAGATTGGATGTTGTAGGAATTACGTAAAAAGTGCTTCGAAGCACCTCCAAAGGTGATTGGATGTTGTAGGAATTACGTAAAAAGTGCTTCGAAGCACCTCAAAATGTGATTGGATGTTGTAGGAATTACGTAAAAAGTGCTTCGAAGCACCTCAAAATGTGATTGGATGTTGTAGGAATTACGAACAAAGTGCTTCGAAGCACCTTGAAAGTTGTTTGGAGTGGTTGGAATTACGAACAAAGTGCTTCGCAGCACCTTGAAAGTTGTTTGGACGTGGCTAGAATTACGAAGAAAGTGCTTCGAAGCACGTTGAAAGTTGTTTGGACGTGGCTAGAATTACGAAGAAAGTGCTTCGAAGCACCTTGAAAGTTGTTTGGACTTGGCTAGAATTACGAAAAAACTGCTTCGAAGCACCTTGAAAGTTGTTTGGACGTGGCTAGAATTACGAACAAAGTGCTTCGAAGCACCTTGAAAGTTGTTTGGAGTGGTTGGAATTACGAACAAAGTGCTTCGAAGCACCTTGAAAGTTGTTTGGACGTGGCTAGAATTACGAAGAAAGTGCTTCGAAGCACCTTGAAAGTTGTTTGGACTAGGCTAGAATTACGAAAAAAGTGCTTCGAAGCACCTTGAAAGTTGTTTGGACGTGGCTAGAATTACGAACAAAGTGCTTCGAAGCACCTTAAAAGTTGTTTGGAGTGGTTGGAATTACGAACAAAGTGCTTCGAAGCACCTTGAAAGTTGTTTGGACGTGGCTAGAATTACGAAGAAAGTGCTTCGAAGCACCTTGAAAGTTGTTTGGACTTGGCTAGAATTACGTAAAAAGTGCTTCGAAGCACCTTGAAAGTTGGTTGGACGTGGTTAGAATTACGAACAAAGTGCTTCGAAGCACCTTGAAAGTTGTTTGGACGTGGCTTGAATTACGAAAAAAGTGCTTCGAAGCACCTTGAAAGTTGTTTGGAGTGGTTGGAATTACGAACAAAGTGCTTCGCAGCACCTTGAAAGTTGTTTGGACGTGGCTAGAATTACGAAGAAAGTGCTTCGAAGCACCTTGAAAGTTGTTTGGACTTGGCTAGAATTACGAAAAAAGTGCTTCGAAGCACCTTGAAAGTTGTTTGAACGTGGCTAGAATTACGAACAAACTGCTTCGAAGCACCTTGAAAGTTGTTTGGAGTGGTTGGAATTACGAACAAAGTGCTTCGCAGCACCTTGAAAGTTGTTTGGACGTGGCTAGAATTACGAACAAAGTGCTTCGAAGCACCTTGAAAGTTGTTTGGACGTGGCTAGAATTACGAAGAAAGTGCTTCGAAGCACCATGAAAGTTTTTTGGACTTGGCTAGAATTACGAAGAAAGTGCTTCGAAGCACCTTGAAAGTTGTTTGGACTTGGCTAGAATTACGAAAAAAGTGCTTCGAAGCACCTTGAAAGTTGTTTGGACGTGGCTTGAATTACGAAAAAAGTGCTTCGAAGCACCTTGAAAGTTGTTTGGAGTGGTTGGAATTACGAACAAAGTGCTTCGCAGCACCTTGAAAGTTGTTTGGACGTGGCTAGAATTACGAAGAAAGTGCTTCGAAGCACCTTGAAAGTTGTTTGGACTTGGCTAGAATTACGAAAAAAGTGCTTCGAAGCACCTTGAAAGTTGTTTGGACGTGGTTAGAATTACGAACAAAGTGCTTCGAAGCACCTTGAAAGTTGTTTGGACGTGGCTAGAATTACGAAGAAAGTGCTTCGAAGCACCTTGAAAGTTGTTTGGACTTGGCTAGAATTACGAAAAAAGTGCTTCGAAGCACCTTGAAAGTTGTTTGGACGTGGCTAGAATTACGAACAAAGTGCTTCGAAGCACCTTAAAAGTTGTTTGGAGTGGTTGGAATTACGAACAAAGTGCTTCGAAGCACCTTGAAAGTTGTTTGGACGTGGCTAGAATAACGAAGAAAGTGCTTCGAAGCACCTTGAAAGTTGTTTGGACTTGGCTAGAATTACGAAAAAAGTGCTTCGAAGCACCTTGAAAGTTGTTTGGACGTGGCTAGAATTACGAACAAAGTGCTTCGAAGCACCTTAAAAGTTGTTTGGAGTGGTTGGAATTACGAACAAAGTGCTTCGAAGCACCTTGAAAGTTGTTTGGACGTGGCTAGAATTACGAAGAAAGTGCTTCGAAGCACCATGAAAGTTGTTTGGACGTGGCTAGAATTACGAAGAAAGTGCTTCGAAGCACCTTGAAAGTTGTTTGGACGTGGCTAGAATTACGAACAAAGTGCTTCGAAGCACCTTAAAAGTTGTTTGGAGTGGTTGGAATTACGAACAAAGTGCTTCGAAGCACCTTGAAAGTTGTTTGGACGTGGCTAGAATTACGAAGAAAGTGCTTCGAAGCACCTTGAAAGTTGTTTGGACTTGGCTAGAATTACGTAAAAAGTGCTTCGAAGCACCTTGAAAGTTGTTTGGACGTGGTTAGAATTACGAACAAAGTGCTTCGAAGCACCTTGAAAGTTGTTTGGACGTGGCTTGAATTACGAAAAAAGTGCTTCGAAGCACCTTGAAAGTTGTTTGGACGTGGCTAGAATTACGAACAAAGTGCTTCGAAGCACCTTGAAAGTTGTTTGGAGTGGTTGGAATTACGAACAAAGTGCTTCGAAGCACCTTGAAAGTTGTTTGGACGTGGCTAGAATTACGAAGAAAGTGCTTCGAAGCACCTTGAAAGTTGTTTGGACTTGGCTAGAATTACGAAAAAAGTGCTTCGAAGCACCTTGAAAGTTGTTTGGACGTGGCTAGAATTACGAACAAAGTGCTTCGAAGCACCTTAAAAGTTGTTTGGAGTGGTTGGAATTACGAACAAAGTGCTTCGAAGCACCTTGAAAGTTGTTTGGACGTGGCTAGAATTACGAAGAAAGTGCTTCGAAGCACCATGAAAGTTTTTTGGACTTGGCTAGAATTACGAAGAAAGTGCTTCGAAGCACCTTGAAAGTTGTTTGGACTTGGCTAGAATTACGAAAAAAGTGCTTCGAAGCACCTTGAAAGTTGTTTGGACGTGGCTTGAATTACGAAAAAAGTGCTTCGAAGCACCTTGAAAGTTGTTTGGAGTGGTTGGAATTACGAACAAAGTGCTTCGCAGCACCTTGAAAGTTGTTTGGACGTGGCTAGAATTACGAAGAAAGTGCTTCGAAGCACCTTGAAAGTTGTTTGGACTTGGCTAGAATTACGAAAAAAGTGCTTCGAAGCACCTTGAAAGTTGTTTGGACGTGGTTAGAATTACGAACAAAGTGCTTCGAAGCACGTTGAAAGTTGTTTGGACGTGGCTAGAATTACGAAGAAAGTGCTTCGAAGCACCTTGAAAGTTGTTTGGACTTGGCTAGAATTACGAAAAAAGTGCTTCGAAGCACCTTGAAAGTTGTTTGGACGTGGCTAGAATTACGAACAAAGCGCTTCGAAGCACCTTGAAAGTTGTTTGGAGTGGTTGGAATTACGAACAAAGTGCTTCGAAGCACCTTGAAAGTTGTTTGGACGTGGCTAGAATAACGAAGAAAGTGCTTCGAAGCACCTTGAAAGTTGTTTGGACTTGGCTAGAATTACGAAAAAAGTGCTTCGAAGCACCTTGAAAGTTGTTTGGACGTGGCTAGAATTACGAACAAAGTGCTTCGAAGCACCTTAAAAGTTGTTTGGAGTGGTTGGAATTACGAACAAAGTGCTTCGAAGCACCTTGAAAGTTGTTTGGACGTGGCTAGAATTACGAAGAAAGTGCTTCGAAGCACCTTGAAAGTTGTTTGGACGTGGCTAGAATTACGAACAAAGTGCTTCGAAGCACCTTAAAAGTTGTTTGGAGTGGTTGGAATTACGAACAAAGTGCTTCGAAGCACCTTGAAAGTTGTTTGGACGTGGCTAGAATTACGAAGAAAGTGCTTCGAAGCACCTTGAAAGTTGTTTGGACTTGGCTAGAATTACGTAAAAAGTGCTTCGAAGCACCTTGAAAGTTGTTTGGACGTGGTTAGAATTACGAACAAAGTGCTTCGAAGCACCTTGAAAGTTGTTTGGACGTGGCTTGAATTACGAAAAAAGTGCTTCGAAGCACCTTGAAAGTTGTTTGGAGTGGTTGGAATTACGAACAAAGTGCTTCGAAGCACCTTGAAAGTTGTTTGGACTTGGCTAGAATTACGAAAAAAGTGCTTCGAAGCACCTTGAAAGTTGTTTGGACGTGGTTAGAATTACGAACAAAGTGCTTCGAAGCACCTTGAAAGTTGTTTGGACGTGGCTTGAATTACGAAAAAAGTGCTTCGAAGCACCTTGAAAGTTGTTTGGAGTGGTTGGAATTACGAACAAAGTGCTTCGCAGCACCTTGAAAGTTGTTTGGACGTGGCTAGAATTACGAACAAAGTGCTTCGAAGCACCTTGAAAGTTGTTTGGACGTGGCTAGAATTACGAAGAAAGTGCTTCGAAGCACCATGAAAGTTGTTTGGACTTGGCTAGAATTACGAAGAAAGTGCTTCGAAGCACCTTGAAAGTTGTTTGGACTTGGCTAGAATTACGAAAAAAGTGCTTCGAAGCACCTTGAAAGTTGTTTGGACGTGGCTTGAATTACGAAAAAAGTGCTTCGAAGCACCTTGAAAGTTGTTTGGAGTGGTTGGAATTACGAACAAAGTGCTTCGGAGCACCTTGAAAGTTGTTTGGACGTGGCTAGAATTACGAAGAAAGTGCTTCGAAGCACCTTGAAAGTTGTTTGGACTTGGCTAGAATTACGAAAAAAGTGCTTCGAAGCACCTTGAAAGTTGTTTGGACGTGGCTAGAATTACGAACAAAGTGCTTTGAAGCACCTTGAAAGTTGTTTGGAGTGGTTGGAATTACGAACAAAGTGCTTCGCAGCACCTTGAAAGTTGTTTGGACGTGGCTAGAATTACGAAGAAAGTGCTTCGAAGCACCTTGAAAGTTGTTTGGACTTGGCTAGAATTACGAAAAAAGTGCTTCGAAGCACCTTGAAAGTTGTTTGGACGTGGCTAGAATTACGAACAAAGTGCTTCGAAGCACCTTAAAAGTTGTTTGGAGTGGTTGGAATTACGAACAAAGTGCTTCGAAGCACCTTGAAAGTTGTTTGGACGTGGCTAGAATAACGAAGAAAGTGCTTCGAAGCACCATGAAAGTTGTTTGGACTTGGCTAGAATTACGAAAAAAGTGCTTCGAAGCACCTTGAAAGTTGTTTGGACGTGGTTAGAATTACGAACAAAGTGCTTCGAAGCACCTTGAAAGTTGTTTGGACGTGGCTTGAATTACGAAAAAAGTGCTTCGAAGCACCTTGAAAGTTGTTTGGAGTGGTTGGAATTACGAACAAAGTGCTTCGCAGCACCTTGAAAGTTGTTTGGACGTGGCTAGAATTACGAACAAAGTGCTTCGAAGCACCTTGAAAGTTGTTTGGACGTGGCTAGAATTACGAAGAAAGTGCTTCGAAGCACCATGAAAGTTGTTTGGACTTGGCTAGAATTACGAAGAAAGTGCTTCGAAGCACCTTGAAAGTTGTTTGGACTTGGCTAGAATTACGAAAAAAGTGCTTCGAAGCACCTTGAAAGTTGTTTGGACGTGGCTAGAATTACGAAGAAAGTGCTTCGAAGCACCTTGAAAGTTGTTTGGACTTGGCTAGAATTACGAAAAGAGTGCTTCGAAGCACCTTGAAAGTTGTTTGGACGTGGCTAGAATTACGAACAAAGTGCTTCGAAGCACCTTGAAAGTTGTTTGGAGTGGTTGGAATTACGAACAAAGTGCTTCGCAGCACCTTGAAAGTTGTTTGGACGTGGCTAGAATTACGAAGAAAGTGCTTCGAAGCACCTTGAAAGTTGTTTGGACTTGGCTAGAATTACGAAAAAAGTGCTTCGAAGCACCTTGAAAGTTGCTTGGACGTGGCTAGAATTACGAACAAAGTGCTTTGAAGCACCTTGAAAGTTGTTTGGAGTGGTTGGAATTACGAACAAAGTGCTTCGCAGCACCTTGAAAGTTGTTTGGACGTGGCTAGAATTACGAAGAAAGTGCTTCGAAGCACCTTGAAAGTTGTTTGGACTTGGCTAGAATTACGAAAAAAGTGCTTCGAAGCACCTTGAAAGTTGTTTGGACGTGGCTAGAATTACGAACAAAGTGCTTCGAAGCACCTTAAAAGTTGTTTGGAGTGGTTGGAATTACGAACAAAGTGCTTCGAAGCACCTTGAAAGTTGTTTGGACGTGGCTAGAATTACGAAGAAAGTGCTTCGAAGCACCATGAAAGTTGTTTGGACTTGGCTAAAATTACGAAAAAAGTGCTTCGAAGCACCTTGAAAGTTGTTTGGACGTGGCTAGAATTACGAACAAAGTGCTTCGAAGCACCTTGAAAGTTGTTTGGAGTGGTTGGAATTACGAACAAAGTGCTTCGCAGCACCTTGAAAGTTGTTTGGACGTGGCTAGAATTACGAAGAAAGTGCTTCGAAGCACCTTGAAAGTTGTTTGGACTTGGCTAGAATTACGAAAAAAGTGCTTCGAAGCACCTTGAAAGTTGTTTGGACGTGGCTAGAATTACGAACAAAGTGCTTCGAAGCACCTTGAAAGTTGTTTGGAGTGGTTGGAATTACGAACAAAGTGCTTCGCAGCACCTTGAAAGTTGTTTGGACGTGGCTAGAATTACGAAGAAAGTGTTTCGAAGCACCTTGAAAGTTGTTTGGACTTGGCTAGAATTACGAAAAAAGTGCTTCGAAGCACCTTGAAAGTTGTTTGGAGTGGTTGGAATTACGAACAAAGTGCTTCGCAGCACCTTGAAAGTTGTTTGGACGTGGCTAGAATTACGAAGAAAGTGCTTCGAAGCACCTTGAAAGTTGTTTGGACGTGGCTAGAATTACGAACAACGTGCTTCGAAGCACCTTGAAAGTTGTTTGGAGTGGTTGGAATTACGAACAAAGTGCTTCGAAGCACCTTGAAAGTTGTTTGGACGTGGCTAGAATTACGAACAACGTGCTTCGAAGCACCTTGAAAGTTGTTTGGAGTGGTTGGAATTACGAACAAAGTGCTTCGAAGCACCTTGAAAGTTGTTTGGACGTAGCTAGATTTACAAAACAAGTGCTTCAAAGCACCTTAAAAGTTGTTTGGACGTGGCTAGAATAACGAAACAAGTGCTTCGAAGCACCTTAAAAGTTGTTTGGACGTGGCTAGAATAACGAAACAAGTGCTTCGAAGCACCTTAAAAGTTGTTTGGACGTAGCTAGATTTACAAAACAAGTGCTTCAAAGCACCTTAAAAGTTGTTTGGACGTGGCTAGAATAACGAAACAAGTGCTTCGAAGCACCTTAAAAGTTGTTTGGACGTGGCTTGAATTACGAAAAAAGTGCTTCGAAGCACCTTAAAAGTTGTTTGGACGTGGCTAGAATTACGAAGAAAGTGCTTCGAAGCACGTTGAAAGTTGTTTGGACGTGGCTAGAATTACGAACAAAGTGCTTCGAAGCACCTTGAAAGTTGTTTGGAGTGGTTGGAATTACGAACAAAGTGCTTCGCAGCACCTTGAAAGTTGTTTGGACGTGGCTAGAATTACGAAGAAAGTGCTTCGAAGCACCTTGAAAGTTGTTTGGACGTGGCTAGAATTACGAACAACGTGCTTCGAAGCACCTTGAAAGTTGTTTGGAGTGGTTGGAATTACGAACAAAGTGCTTCGAAGCACCTTGAAAGTTGTTTGGACGTAGCTAGATTTACAAAACAAGTGCTTCAAAGCACCTTAAAAGTTGTTTGGACGTGGCTAGAATAACGAAACAAGTGCTTCGAAGCACCTTAAAAGTTGTTTGGACGTAGCTAGATTTACAAAACAAGTGCTTCAAAGCACCTTAAAAGTTGTTTGGACGTGGCTAGAATAACGAAACAAGTGCTTCGAAGCACCTTAAAAGTTGTTTGGACGTGGCTAGAATAACGAAACAAGTGCTTCGAAGCACCTTAAAAGTTGTTTGGACGTGGCTAGAATTACGAACAAAGTGCTTCGAAGCACCTTGAAAGTTGTTTGGACGTGGTTAGAATTACGAACAAAGTGCTTCGAAGCACCTTGAAAGTTGTTTGGACGTGGCTAGAATTACGAACAAAGTGCTTCGAAGCACCTCGAAAGTTGTTTGGACATGGTTACAATTACGAACAAAGTGCTTCGAAGCACGTTGAAAGTTGTTTGGACGTGGTAACAATTACGAACAAAGTGCTTCGAAGCACGTTGAAAGTTGTTTGGACGTGGTTACAATTACGAACAAAGTGCTTCGAAGCACCTTGAAAGTTGTTTGGAGTGGTTGGAATTACGAACAAAGTGCTTCGCAGCACCTTGAAAGTTGTTTGGACGTGGCTAGAATTACGAAGAAAGTGCTTCGAAGCACCTTGAAAGTTGTTTGGACTTGGCTAGAATTACGAAAAAAGTGCTTCGAAGCACCTTGAAAGTTGTTTGGACGTGGCTAGAATTACGAACAAAGTGCTTCGAAGCACCTTGAAAGTTGTTTGGAGTGGTTGGAATTACGAACAAAGTGCTTCGCAGCACCTTGAAAGTTGTTTGGACGTGGCTAGAATTACGAAGAAAGTGTTTCGAAGCACCTTGAAAGTTGTTTGGACTTGGCTAGAATTACGAAAAAAGTGCTTCGAAGCACCTTGAAAGTTGTTTGGACGTGGCTTGAATTACGAAAAAAGTGCTTCGAAGCACCTTAAAAGTTGTTTGGACGTGGCTAGAATTACGAAGAAAGTGCTTCGAAGCACCTTGAAAGTTGTTTGGACGTGGCTAGAATTACGAACAAAGTGCTTCGAAGCACCTTGAAAGTTGTTTGGACGTGGTTAGAATTACGAACAAAGTGCTTCGAAGCACCTTGAAAGTTGTTTGGACGTGGCTAGAATTACGAACAAAGTGCTTCGAAGCACCTTGAAAGTTGTTTGGACATGGTTACAATTACGAACAAAGTGCTTCGAAGCACGTTGAAAGTTGTTTGGACGTGGTAACAATTACGAACAAAGTGCTTCGAAGCACGTTGAAAGTTGTTTGGACGTGGTTACAATTACGAACAAAGTGCTTCGAAGCACCTTGAAAGTTGTTTGGAGTGGTTGGAATTACGAACAAAGTGCTTCGCAGCACCTTGAAAGTTGTTTGGACGTGGCTAGAATTACGAAGAAAGTGCTTCGAAGCACCTTGAAAGTTGTTTGGACTTGGCTAGAATTACGAAAAAAGTGCTTCGAAGCACCTTGAAAGTTGTTTGGACGTGGCTAGAATTACGAACAAAGTGCTTCGAAGCACCTTGAAAGTTGTTTGGACGTGGCTAGAATTACGAAGAAAGTGCTTCGAAGCACCTTGAAAGTTGTTTGGACTTGGCTAGAATTACGAAAAAAGTGCTTCGAAGCACCTTGAAAGTTGTTTGGAGTGGTTGGAATTACGAACAAAGTGCTTCGCAGCACCTTGAAAGTTGTTTGGACGTGGCTAGAATTACGAAGAAAGTGCTTCGAAGCACCTTGAAAGTTGTTTGGACGTGGCTAGAATTACGAACAACGTGCTTCGAAGCACCTTGAAAGTTGTTTGGACATGGTTACAATTACGAACAAAGTGCTTCGAAGCACGTTGAAAGTTGTTTGGAGTGGTTGGAATTACGAACAAAGTGCTTCGCAGCACCTTGAAAGTTGTTTGGACGTGGCTAGAATTACGAACAAAGTGCTTCGAAGCACCTTGAAAGTTGTTTGGACGTGGCTAGAATTACGAACAAAGTGCTTCGAAGCACCTTGAAAGTTGTTTGGACATGGTTACAATTACGAACAAAGTGCTTCGAAGCACGTTGAAAGTTGTTTGGACGTGGTAACAATTACGAACAAAGTGCTTCGAAGCACGTTGAAAGTTGTTTGGACGTGGTTACAATTACGAACAAAGTGCTTCGAAGCACCTTGAAAGTTGTTTGGAGTGGTTGGAATTACGAACAAAGTGCTTCGCAGCACCTTGAAAGTTGTTTGGACGTGGCTAGAATTACGAAGAAAGTGCTTCGAAGCACCTTGAAAGTTGTTTGGACTTGGCTAGAATTACGAAAAAAGTGCTTCGAAGCACCTTGAAAGTTGTTTGGACGTGGCTAGAATTACGAACAAAGTGCTTCGAAGCACCTTGAAAGTTGTTTGGACGTGGCTAGAATTACGAAGAAAGTGCTTCGAAGCACCTTGAAAGTTGTTTGGACTTGGCTAGAATTACGAAAAAAGTGCTTCGAAGCACCTCGAATGTTGTTTGGATGTGGTTGGAATTACGAACAAAGTGCTTCGAAGCACCTTGAAAGTTGTTTGGACGTGGCTAGAATTACGAACAAAGTGCTTCGAAGCACCTTGAAAGTTGTTTGGACGTGGTTAGAATTACGAACAAAGTGCTTCGAAGCACCTTGAAAGTTGTTTTTACGTGGCTAGAATTACGAACAAAGTGCTTCGAAGCACCTTGAAAGTTGTTTGGACATGGTTACAATTACGAACAAAGTGCTTCGAAGCACGTTGAAAGTTGTTTGGACGTGGTTACAATTACGAACAAAGTGCTTCAAAGCACGATGAAAGTTGTTTGGACGTGGTAAGAATTACGAACAAAGTGCTTCGAAGCACGTTGAAAGTTGTTTGGACGTGGTAAGAATTACGAACAAAGTGCTTCGAAGCACGTTGAAAGTTGTTTGGACGTGGTAACAATTACGAACAAAGTGCTTTGAAGCACGTTGAAAGTTGTTTGGACGTGGTTAGAATTACGAACAAAGTGCTTCGAAGCACGATGAAAGTTGTCTGGACGTGGTTACACTAACGAACAAAGTGCTTCGAGGCACGTTGAAAGTTGTTTGGACGTGGTTACAATTACGAACAAAGTGCTTCGAAGCACGTTGAAAGTTGTTTGGACGTGGTTAGAATTACGAACAAAGTGCTTCGAAGCACGTTGAAAGTTGTTTGGACGTGGTTACAATTACGAACAAAGTGCTTCGAAGCACGTTGAAAGTTGTTTGGACGTGGTTACAATTACGAACAAAGTGCTTCGAAGCACGATGAAAGTTGTTTGGACGTGGTAAGAATTACGAACAAAGTGCTTCGAAGCACGTTGAAAGTTGTTTGGACGTGGTTACAATTACGAACAAAGTGCTTCGAAGCACGATGAAAGTTGTTTGGACGTGGTAAGAATTACGAACAAAGTGCTTCGAAGCACGTTGAAAGTTGTTTGGACGTGGTTACAATTACGAACAAAGTGCTTCGAAGCACGTTGAAAGTTGTTTGGACGTGGTAACAATTACGAACAAAGTGCTTTGAAGCACGTTGAAAGTTGTTTGGACGTGGTTAGAATTACGAACAAAGTGCTTCGAAGCACGTTGAAAGTTGTTTGGACATGGTTACAATTACGAACAAAGTGCTTCGAAGCACGTTGAAAGTTGTTTGGACGTGGTTAGAATTACGAACAAAGTGCTTCGAAGCACGATGAAAGTTGTCTGGACGTGGTTACACTAACGAACGTGGTTACAATTACGAACAAAGTGCTTCGAAGCACGATGAAAGTTGTTTGGACGTGGTTACAATTACGAACAAAGTGCTTCGAAGCACGTTGAAAGTTGTTTGGACGTGGTTAGAATTACGACCAAAGTGCTTCGAAGCACTTTGAAAGTTGTTTGGACGTGGTTACAATTACGAACAAAGTGCTTCGAAGCACGTTGAAAGTTGTTTGGACGTGGTTAGAATTACGACCAAAGTGCTTCGAAGCACTTTGAAAGTTGTTTGGACGTGGTTACAATTACGAACAAAGTGCTTCGAAGCACGTTGAAAGTTGTTTGGACGTGGTTAGAATTACGAACAAAGTGCTTCGAAGCACGTTGAAAGTTGTTTGGACGTGGTTACAATTACGAACAAAGTGCTTCGAAGCACGTTGAAAGTTGTTTGGACGTGGTTAGAATTACGAACAAAGTGCTTCGAAGCACGTTGAAAGTTGTTTGGACATGGTTACAATTACGAACAAAGTGCTTCGAAGCACGTTGAAAGTTGTTTGGACGTGGTTAGAATTACGAACAAAGTGCTTCGAAGCACGATGAAAGTTGTCTGGACGTGGTTACACTAACGAACGTGGTTACAATTACGAACAAAGTGCTTCGAAGCACGATGAAAGTTGTTTGGACGTGGTTACAATTACGAACAAAGTGCTTCGAAGCACGTTGAAAGTTGTTTGGACGTGGTTAGAATTACGACCAAAGTGCTTCGAAGCACTTTGAAAGTTGTTTGGACGTGGTTACAATTACGAACAAAGTGCTTCGAAGCACGTTGAAAGTTGTTTGGACGTGGTTAGAATTACGAACAAAGTGCTTCGAAGCACGTTGAAAGTTGTTTGGACGTGGTTACAATTACGAACAAAGTGCTTCGAAGCACGATGAAAGTTGTTTGGACGTGGTAAGAATTACGAACAAAGTGCTTCGAAGCACGTTGAAAGTTGTTTGGACGTGGTAAGAATTACGAACAAAGTGCTTCGAAGCACGTTGAAAGTTGTTTGGACGTGGTTACAATTACGAACAAAGTGCTTCGAAGCACGTTGAAAGTTGTTTGGACGTGGTTACAATTACGAACAAAGTGCTTCGAAGCACGATGAAAGTTGTTTGGACGTGGTAAGAATTACGAACAAAGTGCTTCGAAGCACTTTGAAAGTTGTTTGGACGTGGTTACAATTACGAACAAAGTGCTTCAAAGCACGATGAAAGTTGTTTGGACGTGGTAAGAATTACGAACAAAGTGCTTCGAAGCACGTTGAAAGTTGTTTGGACGTGGTTAGAATTACGAACAAAGTGCTTCGAAGCACGATGAAAGTTGTCTGGACGTGGTTACACTAACGAACAAAGTGCTTCGAGGCACGTTGAAAGTTGTTTGGACGTGGTTACAATTACGAACAAAGTGCTTCGAAGCACGTTGAAAGTTGTTTGGACGTGGTTACAATTACGAACAAAGTGCTTCGAAGCACGTTGAAAGTTGTTTGGACGTGGTTACAATTACGAACAAAGTGCTTCGAAGCACGTTGAAAGTTGTTTGGACGTGGTTACAATTACGAACAAAGTGCTTCGAAGCACGATGAAAGTTGTTTGGACGTGGTAAGAATTACGAACAAAGTGCTTCGAAGCACGTTGAAAGTTGTTTGGACGTGGTTACAATTACGAACAAAGTGCTTCGAAGCACGTTGAAAGTTGTTTGGACGTGGTAACAATTACGAACAAAGTGCTTTGAAGCACGTTGAAAGTTGTTTGGACGTGGTTAGAATTACGAACAAAGTGCTTCGAAGCACGTTGAAAGTTGTTTGGACATGGTTACAATTACGAACAAAGTGCTTCGAAGCACGTTGAAAGTTGTTTGGACGTGGTTAGAATTACGAACAAAGTGCTTCGAAGCACGATGAAAGTTGTCTGGACGTGGTTACACTAACGAACGTGGTTACAATTACGAACAAAGTGCTTCGAAGCACGATGAAAGTTGTTTGGACGTGGTAAGAATTACGAACAAAGTGCTTCGAAGCACGTTGAAAGTTGTTTGGACGTGGTTACAATTACGAACAAAGTGCTTCGAAGCACGTTGAAAGTTGTTTGGACGTGGTTACAATTACGAACAAAGTGCTTCGAAGCACGTTGAAAGTTGTTTGGACGTGGTTACAATTACGAACAAAGTGCTTCGAAGCACGATGAAAGTTGTTTGGACGTGGTAAGAATTACGAACAAAGTGCTTCGAAGCACGTTGAAAGTTGTTTGGACGTGGTAAGAATTACGAACAAAGTGCTTCGAAGCACGTTGAAAGTTGTTTGGACGTGGTAACAATTACGAACAAAGTGCTTTGAAGCACGTTGAAAGTTGTTTGGACGTGGTTAGAATTACGAACAAAGTGCTTCGAAGCACGTTGAAAGTTGTTTGGACATGGTTACAATTACGAACAAAGTGCTTCGAAGCACGTTGAAAGTTGTTTGGACGTGGTTAGAATTACGAACAAAGTGCTTCGAAGCACGATGAAAGTTGTCTGGACGTGGTTACACTAACGAACGTGGTTACAATTACGAACAAAGTGCTTCGAAGCACGATGAAAGTTGTTTGGACGTGGTTAGAATTACGACCAAAGTGCTTCGAAGCACTTTGAAAGTTGTTTGGACGTGGTTACAATTACGAACAAAGTGCTTCGAAGCACTTTGAAAGTTGTTTGGACGTGGTTACAATTACGAACAAAGTGCTTCGAAGCACGTTGAAAGTTGTTTGGACGTGGTTAGAATTACGAACAAAGTGCTTCGAAGCACGTTGAAAGTTGTTTGGACGTGGTTACAATTACGAACAAAGTGCTTCGAAGCACGTTGAAAGTTGTTTGGACGTGGTAACAATTACGAACAAAGTGCTTCGAAGCACGTTGAAAGTTGTTTGGACGTGGTAACAATTACGAACAAAGTGCTTCGAAGCACGTTGAAAGTTGTTTGGACGTGGTTACAATTACGAACAAAGTGCTTCGAAGCACGATGAAAGTTGTTTGGACGTGGTAAGAATTACGAACAAAGTGCTTCGAAGCACTTTGAAAGTTGTTTGGACGTGGTTACAATTACGAACAAAGTGCTTCAAAGCACGATGAAAGTTGTTTGGACGTGGTAAGAATTACGAACAAAGTGCTTCGAAGCACGTTGAAAGTTGTTTGGACGTGGTTAGAATTACGAACAAAGTGCTTCGAAGCACGTTGAAAGTTGTTTGGACATGGTTACAATTACGAACAAAGTGCTTCGAAGCACGTTGAAAGTTGTTTGGACGTGGTTAGAATTACGAACAAAGTGCTTCGAAGCACGATGAAAGTTGTCTGGACGTGGTTACACTAACGAACAAAGTGCTTCGAGGCACGTTGAAAGTTGTTTGGACGTGGTTAGAATTACGACCAAAGTGCTTCGAAGCACTTTGAAAGTTGTTTGGACGTGGTTACAATTACGAACAAAGTGCTTCGAAGCACGTTGAAAGTTGTTTGGACGTGGTTAGAATTACGAACAAAGTGCTTCGAAGCACGTTGAAAGTTGTTTGGACGTGGTTACAATTACGAACAAAGTGCTTCGAAGCACGATGAAAGTTGTTTGGACGTGGTAAGAATTACGAACAAAGTGCTTCGAAGCACGTTGAAAGTTGTTTGGACGTGGTTACAATTACGAACAAAGTGCTTCGAAGCACGTTGAAAGTTGTTTGGACGTGGTAACAATTACGAACAAAGTGCTTCGAAGCACGTTGAAAGTTGTTTGGACGTGGTTAGAATTACGAACAAAGTGCTTCGAAGCACGATGAAAGTTGTTTGGACGTGGTAAGAATTACGAACAAAGTGCTTCGAAGCACTTTGAAAGTTGTTTGGACGTGGTAAGAATTACGAACAAAGTGCTTCGAAGCACGTTGAAAGTTGTTTGGACGTGGTTACAATTACGAACAAAGTGCTTCGAAGCACGATGAAAGTTGTTTGGACGTGGTAAGAATTACGAACAAAGTGCTTCGAAGCACGTTGAAAGTTGTTTGGACGTGGTTACAATTACGAACAAAGTGCTTCGAAGCACGATGAAAGTTGTTTGGACGTGGTAAGAATTACGAACAAAGTGCTTCGAAGCACGATGAAAGTTGTTTGGACGTGGTAAGAATTACGAACAAAGTGCTTCGAAGCACGTTGAAAGTTGTTTGGACGTGGTTACAATTACGAACAAAGTGCTTCGAAGCACGATGAAAGTTGTTTGGACGTGGTAAGAATTACGAACAAAGTGCTTCGAAGCTCGTTGAAAGTTGTTTGGACGTGGTAAGAATTACGAACAAAGTGCTTTGAAGCACGATGAAAGTTGTTTGGACGTGGTAAGAATTACGAACAAAGTGCTTCGTAGTACGTTGAAAGTTGTTTGGACGTGGTTAGAATTACGAACAAAGTGCTTCGAAGCACGTTGAAAGTTGTTTGGACGTGGTTACAATTACGAACAAAGTGCTTCAAAGCACGATGAAAGTTGTTTGGACGTGGTAAGAATTACGAACAAAGTGCTTCGAAGCACGTTGAAAGTTGTTTGGACGTGGTTACAATTACGAACAAAGTGCTTCGAAGCACGTTGAAAGTTGTTTGGACGTGGTTAGAATTACGAACAAAGTGCTTCGAAGCACTTTGAAAGTTGTTTGGACGTGGTTAGAATTACGAACAAAGTGCTTCGAAGCACGTTGAAAGTTGTTTGGACGTGGTTAGAATTACGAACAAAGTGCTTCGAAGCACGATGAAAGTTGTCTGGACGCGGTTACAATTACGAACAAAGAGCTTCGAAGCCTGTTGAAAGTTGTTTGGACGTGGTAAGAATTACGAACAAAGTGCTTCGAAGCACGTTGAAAAATGTTTGGACGTGGTTACAATTACGAACAAAGTGCTTCGAAGCACGTTGAAAGTTGTTTGGACATGGTTAGAATTACGAACAAAGTGCTTCGAAGCACGTTGAAAGTTGTTTGGACGTGGTTAGAATTACGAACAAAGTGCTTCGAAGCACGTTGAAAGTTGTTTGGACGTGGTAACAATTACGAACAAAGTGCTTCGAAGCACGTTGAAAGTTGTTTGGACGTGGTAACAATTACGAACAAAGTGCTTCGAAGCACGTTGAAAGTTGTTTGGACGTGGTTACAATTACGAACAAAGTGCTTCGAAGCACGATGAAAGTTGTTTGGACGTGGTAAGAATTACGAACAAAGTGCTTCGAAGCACTTTGAAAGTTGTTTGGACGTGGTTACAATTACGAACAAAGTGCTTCAAAGCACGATGAAAGTTGTTTGGACGTGGTAAGAATTACGAACAAAGTGCTTCGAAGCACGTTGAAAGTTGTTTGGACGTGGTTAGAATTACGAACAAAGTGCTTCGAAGCACGTTGAAAGTTGTTTGGACATGGTTACAATTACGAACAAAGTGCTTCGAAGCACGTTGAAAGTTGTTTGGACGTGGTTAGAATTACGAACAAAGTGCTTCGAAGCACGATGAAAGTTGTCTGGACGTGGTTACACTAACGAACAAAGTGCTTCGAGGCACGTTGAAAGTTGTTTGGACGTGGTTAGAATTACGACCAAAGTGCTTCGAAGCACTTTGAAAGTTGTTTGGACGTGGTTACAATTACGAACAAAGTGCTTCGAAGCACGTTGAAAGTTGTTTGGACGTGGTTAGAATTACGAACAAAGTGCTTCGAAGCACGTTGAAAGTTGTTTGGACGTGGTCAGAATTACGAACAAAGTGCTTCGAAGCACGTTGAAAGTTGTTTGGACGTGGTTACAATTACGAACAAAGTGCTTCGAAGCACGTTGAAAGTTGTTTGGACGTGGTAACAATTACGAACAAAGTGCTTCGAAGCACGTTGAAAGTTGTTTGGACGTGGTAACAATTACGAACAAAGTGCTTCGAAGCACGTTGAAAGTTGTTTGGACGTGGTTAGAATTACGAACAAAGTGCTTCGAAGCACGATGAAAGTTGTTTGGACGTGGTAAGAATTACGAACAAAGTGCTTCGAAGCACGATGAAAGTTGTTTGGACGTGGTAAGAATTACGAACAAAGTGCTTCGAAGCACGTTGAAAGTTGTTTGGACGTGGTTACAATTACGAACAAAGTGCTTCGAAGCACGTTGAAAGTTGTTTGGACGTGGTAACAATTACGAACAAAGTGCTTCGAAGCACGTTGAAAGTTGTTTGGACGTGGTTAGAATTACGAACAAAGTGCTTCGAAGCACGATGAAAGTTGTTTGGACGTGGTAAGAATTACGAACAAAGTGCTTCGAAGCACTTTGAAAGTTGTTTGGACGTGGTAAGAATTACGAACAAAGTGCTTCGAAGCACGTTGAAAGTTGTTTGGACGTGGTTACAATTACGAACAAAGTGCTTCGAAGCACGATGAAAGTTGTTTGGACGTGGTTACAATTACGAACAAAGTGCTTCGAAGCACGATGAAAGTTGTTTGGACGTGGTAAGAATTACGAACAAAGTGCTTCGAAGCACGTTGAAAGTTGTTTGGACGTGGTTACAATTACGAACAAAGTGCTTCGAAGCACGATGAAAGTTGTTTGGACGTGGTTAGAATTACGAACAAAGTGCTTCGAAGCACGTTGAAAGTTGTTTGGACGTGGTAAGAATTACGAACAAAGTGCTTTGAAGCACGATGAAAGTTGTTTGGACGTGGTAAGAATTACGAACAAAGTGCTTCGTAGTACGTTGAAAGTTGTTTGGACGTGGTTAGAATTACGAACAAAGTGCTTCGAAGCACGTTGAAAGTTGTTTGGACGTGGTTACAATTACGAACAAAGTGCTTCAAAGCACGATGAAAGTTGTTTGGACGTGGTAAGAATTACGAACAAAGTGCTTCAAAGCACTTTGAAAGTTGTTTGGACGTGGTTAGAATGACGACCAAAGTGCTTCGAAGCACTTTGAAAGTTGTTTGGACGTGGTTAGAAATACGCACAAAGTGCTTCGAAGCACGTTGAAAGTTGTTTGGACGTGGTTACAATTACGAACAAAGTGCTTCGAAGCACGATGAAAGTTGTTTGGACGTGGTAAGAATTACGAACAAAGTGCTTCGAAGCACGTTGAAAGTTGTTTGGACGTGGTTAGAATTACGAACAAAGTGCTTCGAAGCACGTTGAAAGTTGTCTGGACGTGGTTACAATTACGAACAAAGTGCTTCGAAGCACGTTGAAAGTTGTTTGGACATGGTTAGAATTACGAACAAAGTGCTTCGAAGCACGTTGAAAGTTGTTTGGACATGGTTAGAATTACGAACAAAGTGCTTCGAAGCACGTTGAAAGTTGTTTGGACGTGGTTAGAATTACGAACAAAGTGCTTCGAAGCACGTTGAAAGTTGTTTGGACGTGGTAACAATTACGAACAAAGTGCTTCGAAGCACGTTGAAAGTTGTTTGGACGTGGTTACAATTACGAACAAAGTGCTTCGAAGCACGATGAAAGTTGTTTGGACGTGGTAAGAATTACGAACAAAGTGCCTCGAAGCACGTTGAAAGTTGTTTGGACGTGGTAAGAATTACGAACAAAGTGCTTCGAAGCACTTTGAAAGTTGTTTGGACGTGGTTAGAATGACGACCAAAGTGCTTCGAAGCACTTTGAAAGTTGTTTGGACGTGGTTAGAAATACGCACAAAGTGCTTCGAAGCACGTTGAAAGTTGTTTGGACGTGGTTACAATTACGAACAAAGTGCTTCGAAGCACGATGAAAGTTGTTTGGACGTGGTAAGAATTACGAACAAAGTGCTTCGAAGCACGTTGAAAGTTGTTTGGACGTGGTTAGAATTACGAACAAAGTGCTTCGAAGCACGTTGAAAGTTGTCTGGACGTGGTTACAATTACGAACAAAGTGCTTCGAAGCACGTTGAAAGTTGTTTGGACATGGTTAGAATTACGAACAAAGTGCTTCGAAGCACGTTGAAAGTTGTTTGGACATGGTTAGAATTACGAACAAAGTGCTTTGAAGCACGTTGAAAGTTGTTTGGACGTGGTTAGAATTACGAACAAAGTGCTTCGAAGCACGATGAAAGTTGTTTGGACGTGGTAACAATTACGAACAAAGTGCTTCGAAGCACGTTGAAAGTTGTTTGGACGTGGTTACAATTACGAACAAAGTGCTTCGAAGCACGATGAAAGTTGTTTGGACGTGGTAAGAATTACGAACAAAGTGCCTCGAAGCACGTTGAAAGTTGTTTGGACGTGGTAAGAATTACGAACAAAGTGCTTCGAAGCACGTTGAAAGTTGTTTGGACGTGGTAACAATTACGAACAAAGTGCTTTGAAGCACGTTGAAAGTTGTTTGGACGTGGTTAGAATTACGAACAAAGTGCTTCGAAGCACGTTGAAAGTTGTTTGGACATGGTTACAATTACGAACAAAGTGCTTCGAAGCACGTTGAAAGTTGTTTGGACGTGGTAACAATTACGAACAAAGTGCTTCGAAGCACGATGAAAGTTGTTTGGACGTGGTAAGAATTACGAACAAAGTGCTTCGAAGCACGATGAAAGTTGTCTGGACGTGGTTACACTAACGAACAAAGTGCTTCGAGGCACGTTGAAAGTTGTTTGGACGTGGTTAGAATTACGACCAAAGTGCTTCGAAGCACTTTGAAAGTTGTTTGGACGTGGTTACAATTACGAACAAAGTGCTTCGAAGCACGATGAAAGTTGTTTGGACGTGGTTAGAATTACGACCAAAGTGCTTCGAAGCACTTTGAAAGTTGTTTGGACGTGGTTACAATTACGAACAAAGTGCTTCGAAGCACTTTGAAAGTTGTTTGGACATGGTTACAATTACGAACAAAGTGCTTCGAAGCACGTTGAAAGTTGTTTGGACGTGGTTAGAATTACGAACAAAGTGCTTCGAAGCACGTTGAAAGTTGTTTGGACGTGGTTACAATTACGAACAAAGTGCTTCGAAGCACCTTGAAAGTTGTTTGGACGTGGTAAGAATAACGTACAAAGTGCTTCGAAGCACGTTGAAAGTTGTTTGGACGTGGTTACAATTACGAACAAAGTGCTTCGAAGCACGTTGAAAGTTGTTTGGACGTGGTAACAATTACGAACAAAGTGCTTCGAAGCACGTTGAAAGTTGTTTGGACGTGGTTACAATTACGAACAAAGTGCTTCGAAGCACGATGAAAGTTGTTTGGACGTGGTAAGAATTACGAACAAAGTGCTTCGAAGCACTTTGAAAGTTGTTTGGACGTGGTTACAATTACGAACAAAGTGCTTCAAAGCACGATGAAAGTTGTTTGGACGTGGTAAGAATTACGAACAAAGTGCTTCGAAGCACGTTGAAAGTTGTTTGGACGTGGTTACAATTACGAACAAAGTGCTTCGAAGCACGTTGAAAGTTGTTTGGACGTGGTTACAATTACGAACAAAGTGCTTCGAAGCACGATGAAAGTTGTTTGGACGTGGTTACAATTACGAACAAAGTGCTTCGAAGCACGTTGAAAGTTGTTTGGACGTGGTTACAATTACGAACAAAGTGCTTCGAAGCACGATGAAAGTTGTTTGGACGTGGTTAGAATTACGAACAAAGTGCTTCGAAGCACGTTGAAAGTTGTTTGGACGTGGTAAGAATTACGAACAAAGTGCTTTGAAGCACGATGAAAGTTGTTTGGACGTGGTAAGAATTACGAACAAAGTGCTTCGTAGTACGTTGAAAGTTGTTTGGACGTGGTTAGAATTACGAACAAAGTGCTTCGAAGCACGTTGAAAGTTGTTTGGACGTGGTTACAATTACGAACAAAGTGCTTCAAAGCACGATGAAAGTTGTTTGGACGTGGTTACAATTACGAACAAAGTGCTTCGAAGCACGATGAAAGTTGTTTGGACGTGGTTAGAATTACGAACAAAGTGCTTCGAAGCACGTTGAAAGTTGTTTGGACGTGGTAAGAATTACGAACAAAGTGCTTTGAAGCACGATGAAAGTTGTTTGGACGTGGTAAGAATTACGAACAAAGTGCTTCGAAGCACGTTGAAAGTTGTTTGGACGTGGTTACAATTACGAACAAAGTGCTTCAAAGCACGATGAAAGTTGTTTGGACGTGGTAAGAATTACGAACAAAGTGCTTCGAAGCACGTTGAAAGTTGTTTGGACGTGGTTAGAATTACGAACAAAGTGCTTCGAAGCACGTTGAAAGTTGTTTGGACGTGGTTACAATTACGAACAAAGTGCTTCAAAGCACGATGAAAGTTGTTTGGACGTGGTAAGAATTACGAACAAAGTGCTTCGAAGCACGTTGAAAGTTGTTTGGACGTGGTTACAATTACGAACAAAGTGCCTCGAAGCACGTTGAAAGTTGTTTGGACGTGGTAAGAATTACGAACAAAGTGCTTCGAAGCACGATGAAAGTTGTTTTGACGTGGTTAGAATTACGAACAAAGTGCTTCGAAGCACGTTGAAAGTTGTTTGGACGTGGTTACAATTACGAACAAAGTGCTTCGAAGCACGTTGAAAGTTGTTTGGACGTGGTTACAATTACGAACAAAGTGCTTCGAAGCACGATGAAAGTTGTTTGGACGTGGTTACAATTACGAACAAAGTGCTTCGAAGCACTTTGAAAGTTGTTTGGACGTGGTTACAATTACGAACAAAGTGCTTCGAAGCACTTTGAAAGTTGTTTGGTCGTGGTTACAATTACGAACAAAGTGCTTCGAAGCACGTTGAAAGTTGTTTGGACGTGGTTAGAATTACGAACAAAGTGCTTCGAAGCACGTTGAAAGTTGTTTGGACGTGGTTACAATTACGAACAAAGTGCTTCGAAGCACCTTGAAAGTTGTTTGGACGTGGTAAGAATTACGAACAAAGTGCTTCGAAGCACGTTGAAAGTTGTTTGGACGTGGTTACAATTACGAACAAAGTGCTTCGAAGCACGTTGAAAGTTGTTTGGACGTGGTTACAATTACGAACAAAGTTCTTCGAAGCACGTTGAAAGTTGTTTGGACGTGGTTACAATTACGAACAAAGTGCTTCGAAGCACGATGAAAGTTGTTTGGACGTGGTAAGAATTACGAACAAAGTGCTTCGAAGCACTTTGAAAGTTGTTTGGACGTGGTTACAATTACGAACAAAGTGCTTCAAAGCACGATGAAAGTTGTTTGGACGTGGTAAGAATTACGAACAAAGTGCTTCGAAGCACGTTGAAAGTTGTTTGGACGTGGTTACAATTACGAACAAAGTGCTTCGAAGCACGTTGAAAGTTGTTTGGACGTGGTTACAATTACGAACAAAGTGCTTCGAAGCACGATGAAAGTTGTTTGGACGTGGTTACAATTACGAACAAAGTGCTTCGAAGCACGTTGAAAGTTGTTTGGACGTGGTTACAATTACGAACAAAGTGCTTCGAAGCACGATGAAAGTTGTTTGGACGTGGTTAGAATTACGAACAAAGTGCTTCGAAGCACGTTGAAAGTTGTTTGGACGTGGTAAGAATTACGAACAAAGTGCTTTGAAGCACGATGAAAGTTGTTTGGACGTGGTAAGAATTACGAACAAAGTGCTTCGTAGTACGTTGAAAGTTGTTTGGACGTGGTTACAATTACGAACAAAGTGCTTCGAAGCACGATGAAAGTTGTTTGGACGTGGTAAGAATTACGAACAAAGTGCTTCGAAGCACGTTGAAAGTTGTTTGGACGTGGTTACAATTACGAACAAAGTGCTTCGAAGCACGATGAAAGTTGTTTGGACGTGGTTAGAATTACGAACAAAGTGCTTCGAAGCACGTTGAAAGTTGTTTGGACGTGGTAAGAATTACGAACAAAGTGCTTTGAAGCACGATGAAAGTTGTTTGGACGTGGTAAGAATTACGAACAAAGTGCTTCGTAGTACGTTGAAAGTTGTTTGGACGTGGTTAGAATTACGAACAAAGTGCTTCGAAGCACGATGAAAGTTGTTTGGACGTGGTTACAATTACGAACAAAGTGCTTCAAAGCACGATGAAAGTTGTTTGGACGTGGTAAGAATTACGAACAAAGTGCTTCGAAGCACGTTGAAAGTTGTTTGGACGTGGTTACAATTACGAACAAAGTGCCTCGAAGCACGTTGAAAGTTGTTTGGACGTGGTAAGAATTACGAACAAAGTGCTTCGAAGCACTTTGAAAGTTGTTTGGACGTGGTTAGAATGACGACCAAAGTGCTTCGAAGCACTTTGAAAGTTGTTTGGACGTGGTTAGAAATACGCACAAAGTGCTTCGAAGCACGTTGAAAGTTGTTTGGACGTGGTTACAATTACGAACAAAGTGCTTCGAAGCACGATGAAAGTTGTTTGGACGTGGTAAGAATTACGAACAAAGTGCTTCGAAGCACGTTGAAAGTTGTTTGGACGTGGTTAGAATTACGAACAAAGTGCTTCGAAGCACGTTGAAAGTTGTCTGGACGTGGTTACAATTACGAACAAAGTGCTTTGAAGCACGTTGAAAGTTGTTTGGACGTGGTTAGAATTACGAACAAAGTGCTTCGAAGCACGTTGAAAGTTGTTTGGACGTGGTAACAATTACGAACAAAGTGCTTCGAAGCACGTTGAAAGTTGTTTGGACGTGGTTACAATTACGAACAAAGTGCTTCGAAGCACGATGAAAGTTGTTTGGACGTGGTAAGAATTACGAACAAAGTGCCTCGAAGCACGTTGAAAGTTGTTTGGACGTGGTAAGAATTACGAACAAAGTGCTTCGAAGCACGTTGAAAGTTGTTTGGACGTGGTAACAATTACGAACAAAGTGCTTTGAAGCACGTTGAAAGTTGTTTGGACGTGGTTAGAATTACGAACAAAGTGCTTCGAAGCACGTTGAAAGTTGTTTGGACATGGTTACAATTACGAACAAAGTGCTTCGAAGCACGTTGAAAGTTGTTTGGACGTGGTTAGAATTACGAACAAAGTGCTTCGAAGCACGATGAAAGTTGTCTGGACGTGGTTACACTAACGAACAAAGTGCTTCGAGGCACGTTGAAAGTTGTTTGGACGTGGTTAGAATTACGACCAAAGTGCTTCGAAGCACTTTGAAAGTTGTTTGGACGTGGTTACAATTACGAACAAAGTGCTTCGAAGCACGATGAAAGTTGTTTGGACGTGGTTAGAATTACGACCAAAGTGCTTCGAAGCACTTTGAAAGTTGTTTGGACGTGGTTACAATTACGAACAAAGTGCTTCGAAGCACTTTGAAAGTTGTTTGGTCGTGGTTACAATTACGAACAAAGTGCTTCGAAGCACGTTGAAAGTTGTTTGGACGTGGTTAGAATTACGAACAAAGTGCTTCGAAGCACGTTGAAAGTTGTTTGGACGTGGTTACAATTACGAACAAAGTGCTTCGAAGCACCTTGAAAGTTGTTTGGACGTGGTAAGAATTACGAACAAAGTGCTTCGAAGCACGTTGAAAGTTGTTTGGACGTGGCTAGAATTACGAACAAAGTGCTTCGAAGCACGTTGAAAGTTGTTTGGACGTGGTAACAATTACGAACAAAGTGCTTCGAAGCACGTTGAAAGTTGTTTGGACGTGGTTACAATTACGAACAAAGTGCTTCGAAGCACGATGAAAGTTGTTTGGACGTGGTAAGAATTACGAACAAAGTGCTTCGAAGCACTTTGAAAGTTGTTTGGACGTGGTTACAATTACGAACAAAGTGCTTCAAAGCACGATGAAAGTTGTTTGGACGTGGTAAGAATTACGAACAAAGTGCTTCGAAGCACGTTGAAAGTTGTTTGGACGTGGTTACAATTACGAACAAAGTGCTTCGAAGCACGTTGAAAGTTGTTTGGACGTGGTTAGAATTACGAACAAAGTGCTTCGAAGCACTTTGAAAGTTGTTTGGACGTGGTTAGAATTACGAACAAAGTGCTTCGAAGCACGTTGAAAGTTGTTTGGACGTGGTTAGAATTACGAACAAAGTGCTTCGAAGCCTGTTGAAAGTTGTTTGGACGTGGTAAGAATTACGAACAAAGTGCTTCGAAGCACTTTGAAAGTTGTCTGGACGTGGTTACAATTACGAACAAAGAGCTTCGAAGCCTGTTGAAAGTTGTTTGGACGTGGTAAGAATTACGAACAAAGTGCTTCGAAGCACGTTGAAAGTTGTCTGGACGTGGTTACAATTACGAACAAAGTGCTTCGAAGCACGATGAAAGTTGTTTGGACGTGGTAAGAATTACGAACAAAGTGCTTCGAAGCACGTTGAAAGTTGTTTGGACGTGGTTAGAGTTACGAACAAAGTGCTTCGAAGCACGTTGAAAGTTGTCTGGACGTGGTTACAATTACGAACAAAGTGCTTCGAAGCACGTTGAAAGTTGTTTGGACATGGTTAGAATTACGAACAAAGTGCTTCGAAGCACGTTGAAAGTTGTTTGGACATGGTTAGAATTACGAACAAAGTGCTTTGAAGCACGTTGAAAGTTGTTTGGACGTGGTTAGAATTACGAACAAAGTGCTTCGAAGCACGTTGAAAGTTGTTTGGACGTGGTAACAATTACGAACAAAGTGCTTCGAAGCACGTTGAAAGTTGTTTGGACGTGGTTACAATTACGAACAAAGTGCTTCGAAGCACGATGAAAGTTGTTTGGACGTGGTAAGAATTACGAACAAAGTGCTTCGAAGCACGTTGAAAGTTGTTTGGACGTGGTAACAATTACGAACAAAGTGCTTCGAAGCACGTTGAAAGTTGTTTGGACGTGGTTAGAATTACGAACAAAGTGCTTCGAAGCACGTTGAAAGTTGTTTGGACATGGTTACAATTACGAACAAAGTGCTTCGAAGCACGTTGAAAGTTGTTTGGACGTGGTTAGAATTACGAACAAAGTGCTTCGAAGCACGATGAAAGTTGTCTGGACGTGGTTACACTAACGAACAAAGTGCTTCGAGGCACGTTGAAAGTTGTTTGGACGTGGTTAGAATTACGACCAAAATGCTTCGAAGCACTTTGAAAGTTGTTTGGACGTGGTTACAATTACGAACAAAGTGCTTCGAAGCACGATGAAAGTTGTTTGGACGTGGTTACAATTACGAACAAAGTGCTTCGAAGCACGTTGAAAGTTGTTTGGACGTGGTTAGAATTACGACCAAAGTGCTTCGAAGCACTTTGAAAATTGTTTGGACGTGGTTACAATTACGAACAAAGTGCTTCGAAGCACGTTGAAAGTTGTTTGGACGTGGTCAGAATTACGAACAAAGTGCTTCGAAGCACGTTGAAAGTTGTTTGGACGTGGTTAGAATTACGAACAAAGTGCTTCGAAGCACGTTGAAAGTTGTTTGGACGTGGTAAGAATTACGAACAAAGTGCTTCGAAGCACGTTGAAAGTTGTTTGGACGTGGTTACAATTACGAACAAAGTGCTTCGAAGCACGTTGAAAGTTGTTTGGACGTGGTTAGAATTACGAACAAAGTGCTTCGAAGCACGATGAAAGTTGTCTGGACGTGGTTACACTAACGAACAAAGTGCTTCGAGGCACGTTGAAAGTTGTTTGGACGTGGTAAGAATTACGAAGAAAGTGCTTCGCAGCACGTTGAAAGTTGTTTGGACGTGGTTAGAATTACGAACAAAGTGCTTCGAAGCACGATGAAAGTTGTCTGGACGTGGTTACACTAACGAACAAAGTGCTTCGAGGCACGTTGAAAGTTGTTTGGACGTGGTTAGAATTACGACCAAAGTGCTTCGAAGCACTTTGAAAGTTGTTTGGACGTGGTAACAATTACGAACAAAGTGCTTCGAAGCACGTTGAAAGTTGTTTGGACGTGGTTAGATTTACAAAACAAGTGCTTCAAAGCACCTTGAAAGTTGTTTGGACTTGGCTAGAATTACGAAAAAAGTGCTTCGAAGCACCTTGAAAGTTGTTTGGACGTGGCTTGAATTACGAAAAAAGTGCTTCGAAGCACCTTGAAAGTTGTTTGGACGTGGCTAGAATTACGAAGAAAGTGCTTCGAAGCACCTTGAAAGTTGTTTGGACGTGGTTAGAATTACGAACAAAGTGCTTCGAAGCACGTTGAAAGTTGTTTGGACGTGGTTAGAATTACGAACAAAGTGCATCGAAGCACGTTGAAAGTTGTTTGGACGTGGTTGGAATTACGAACAAAGTGCTTCGAAGCACGTTGAAAGTTGTTTGGACGTGGTCAGAATTACGAACAAAGTGCTTCGAAGCACGTCGAAAGTGGTTTGGACGTGGTTGGAACTACGAACAAAGTGCTTCGAAGCACTTTGAAAGTTGTTTGGACGTGGTTAGAATTACGAACAAAGTGCTTCGAAGAACGTTGAAAGTTGTTTGGACGTGGTTAGAATTACGAACAAAGTGCTTCGAAGCACGTTGAAAGTTGTTTGGACGTGGTTAGAATTACGAACAAAGTGCTTCGAAGCACGTTGAAAGTTTTTTGGACGTGGTTAGAATTACGAACAAAGTGCATCGAAGCACGTTGAAAGTTGTTTGGACGTGGTTAGAATTACGAACAAAGTGCTTCGAAGCACGTTGAAAGTTGTTTGGACGTGGTTAGAATTACGAACAAAGTGCTTCGAAGCACGTTGAAAGTTGTTTGGACGTGGTTACAATTACGAACAAAGTGCTTCAAAGCACGATGAAAGTTGTTTGGACGTGGTAAGAATTACGAACAAAGTGCTTCGAAGCACGTTGAAAGTTGTTTGGACGTGGTCAGAATTACGAACAAAGTGCTTCGAAGCACTTTGAAAGTTGTCTGGACGTGGTTACAATTACGAACAAAGAGCTTCGAAGCCTGTTGAAAGTTGTTTGGACGTGGTAAGAATTACGAACAAAGTGCTTCGAAGCACGTTGAAAGTTGTCTGGACGTGGTTACAATTACGAACAAAGTGCTTCGAAGCACGATGAAAGTTGTTTGGACGTGGTAAGAATTACGAACAAAGTGCTTCGAAGCACGTTGAAAGTTGTTTGGACGTGGTTAGAGTTACGAACAAAGTGCTTCGAAGCACGTTGAAAGTTGTTTGGACGTGGTTAGAATTACGAACAAAGTGCTTCGAAGCACGTTGAAAGTTGTTTGGTCGTGGTTACAATTACGAACAAAGTGCTTCGAAGCACGTTGAAAGTTGTTTGGACGTGGTTAGAATTACGAACAAAGTGCTTCGAAGCACGTTGAAAGTTGTTTGGACGTGGTTAGAATTACGAACAAAGTGCTTCGAAGCACGTTGAAAGTTGTTTGGACGTGGTAAGAATTACGAACAAAGTGCTTCGAAGCACGTTGAAAGTTGTTTGGACGTGGTTACAATTACGAACAAAGTGCTTCGAAGCACGTTGAAAGTTGTTTGGACGTGGTAACAATTACGAACAAAGTGCTTCGAAGCACGTTGAAAGTTGTTTGGACGTGGTTACAATTACGAACAAAGTGCTTCGAAGCACGTTGAAAGTTGTTTGGACGTGGTAACAATTACGAACAAAGTGCTTTGAAGCACGTTGAAAGTTGTTTGGACGTGGTTACAATTACGAACAAAGTGCTTCAAAGAACGTTGAAAGTTGTTTGGACGTGGTCAGAATTACGAACAAAGTGCTTCGAAGCACGTTGAAAGTTGTTTGGACGTGGTTAGAATTACGAACAAAGTGCTTCGAAGCACGTTGAAAGTTGTTTGGACGTGGTTACAATTACGAACAAAGTGCTTCAAAGCACGATGAAAGTTGTTTGGACGTGGTAAGAATTACGAACAAAGTGCTTCGAAGCACGTTGAAAGTTGTTTGGACGTGGTCAGAATTACGAACAAAGTGCTTCGAAGCACTTTGAAAGTTGTTTGGACGTGGTAAGAATTACGAACAAAGAGCTTCGAAGCCTGTTGAAAGTTGTTTGGACGTGGTAAGAATTACGAACAAAGTGCTTCGAAGCACTTTGAAAGTTGTTTGGACGTGGTTACAATTACGAACAAAGTGCTTCGAAGCCTGTTGAAAGTTGTTTGGACGTGGTAAGAATTACGAACAAAGTGCTTCGAAGCACTTTGAAAGTTGTCTGGACGTGGTTACAATTACGAACAAAGAGCTTCGAAGCCTGTTGAAAGTTGTTTGGACGTGGTAAGAATTACGAACAAAGTGCTTCGAAGCACGTTGAAAGTTGTTTGGTCGTGGTTACAATTACGAACAAAGTGCTTCGAAGCACGATGAAAGTTGTTTGGACGTGGTAAGAATTACGAACAAAGTGCTTCGAAGCACTTTGAAAGTTGTTTGGACGTGGTTACAATTACGAACAAAGTGCTTCAAAGCACGATGAAAGTTGTTTGGACGTGGTAAGAATTACGAACAAAGTGCTTCGAAGCACGTTGAAAGTTGTTTGGACGTGGTTACAATTACGAACAAAGTGCTTCGAAGCACGTTGAAAGTTGTTTGGACGTGGTTAGAATTACGAACAAAGTGCTTCGAAGCACGTTGAAAGTTGTTTGGACGTGGTTACAATTACGAACAAAGTGCTTCAAAGCACGATGAAAGTTGTTTGGACGTGGTAAGAATTACGAACAAAGTGCTTCGAAGCACGTTGAAAGTTGTTTGGACGTGGTAAGAATTACGAACAAAGTGCTTCGAAGCACTTTGAAAGTTGTCTGGACGTGGTTACAATTACGAACAAAGAGCTTCGAAGCCTGTTGAAAGTTGTTTGGACGTGGTAAGAATTACGAACAAAGTGCTTCGAAGCACGTTGAAAGTTGTTTGGTCGTGGTTACAATTACGAACAAAGTGCTTCGAAGCACGATGAAAGTTGTTTGGACGTGGTAAGAATTACGAACAAAGTGCTTCGAAGCACTTTGAAAGTTGTTTGGACGTGGTTACAATTACGAACAAAGTGCTTCAAAGCACGATGAAAGTTGTTTGGACGTGGTAAGAATTACGAACAAAGTGCTTCGAAGCACGTTGAAAGTTGTTTGGACGTGGTTACTATTACGAACAAAGTGCTTCGAAGCACGTTGAAAGTTGTTTGGACGTGGTTAGAATTACGAACAAAGTGCTTCGAAGCACGTTGAAAGTTGTTTGGACGTGGTTACAATTACGAACAAAGTGCTTCAAAGCACGATGAAAGTTGTTTGGACGTGGTAAGAATTACGAACAAAGTGCTTCGAAGCACGTTGAAAGTTGTTTGGACGTGGTCAGAATTACGAACAAAGTGCTTCGAAGCACGTTGAAAGTTGTCTGGACGTGGTTACAATTACGAACAAAGAGCTTCGAAGCCTGTTGAAAGTTGTTTGGACGTGGTAAGAATTACGAACAAAGTGCTTCGAAGCACGTTGAAAGTTGTTTGGTCGTGGTTACAATTACGAACAAAGTGCTTCGAAGCACGATGAAAGTTGTTTGGACGTGGTAACAATTACGAACAAAGTGCTTCGAAGCACGTTGAAAGTTGTTTGGACGTGGTTACAATTACGAACAAAGTGCTTCGAAGCACGTTGAAAGTTGTTTGGACGTGGTAACAATTACGAACAAAGTGCTTCGAAGCACGTTGAAAGTTGTTTGGACGTGGTTACAATTACGAACAAAGTGCTTCGAAGCACGATGAAAGTTGTTTGGACGTGGTAAGAATTACGAACAAAGTGCTTCGAAGCACGTTGAAAGTTGTTTGGACGTGGTTACAATTACGAACAAAGTGCTTCGAAGCACGATGAAAGTTGTTTGGACGTGGTAAGAATTACGAACAAAGTGCTTCGAAGCACGTTGAAAGTTGTTTGGACGTGGTAACAATTACGAACAAAGTGCTTCGAAGCACGTTGAAAGTTGTTTGGACGTGGTAACAATTACGAACAAAGTGCTTTGAAGCACGTTGAAAGTTGTTTGGACGTGGTTAGAATTACGAACAAAGTGCTTCGAAGCACGATGAAAGTTGTCTGGACGTGGTTACACTAACGAACAAAGTGCTTCGAGGCACGTTGAAAGTTGTTTGGACGTGGTTAGAATTACGAACAAAGTGCTTCGAAGCACGATGAAAGTTGTCTGGACGTGGTTACACTAACGAACAAAGTGCTTCGAGGCACGTTGAAAGTTGTTTGGACGTGGTTAGAATTACGAACAAAGTGCTTCGAAGCACGTTGAAAGTTGTTTGGACGTGGTAACAATTACGAACAAAGTGCTTCGAAGCACGTTGAAAGTTGTTTGGACATGGTTAGAATTACGAACAAAGTGCTTTGAAGCACGTTGAAAGTTGTCTGGACGTGGTTAGAATTACGAACAAAGTGCTTCGAAGCACGTTGAAAGTTGTTTGGACGTGGTAACAATTACGAACAAAGTGCTTCGAAGCACGTTGAAAGTTGTTTGGACGTGGTAACAATTACGAACAAAGTGCTTCGAAGCACGTTGAAAGTTGTTTGGACGTGGTTACAATTACGAACAAAGTGCTTCGAAGCACGTTGAAAGTTGTTTGGACGTGGTAACAATTACGAACAAAGTGCTTCGAAGCACGTTGAAAGTTGTTTGGACGTGGTTACAATTACGAACAAAGTGCTTCGAAGCACGTTGAAAGTTGTTTGGACGTGGTTACAATTACGAACAAAGTGCTTCGAAGCACGTTGAAAGTTGTTTGGACGTGGTTACAATTACGAACAAAGTGCTTCGAAGCACGATGAAAGTTGTTTGGACGTGGTAAGAATTACGAACAAAGTGCTTCGAAGCACGTTGAAAGTTGTTTGGACGTGGTAACAATTACGAACAAAGTGCTTCGAAGCACGTTGAAAGTTGTTTGGACGTGGTAACAATTACGAACAAAGTGCTTTGAAGCACGTTGAAAGTTGTTTGGACGTGGTTAGAATTACGAACAAAGTGCTTCGAAGCACGATGAAAGTTGTCTGGACGTGGTTACACTAACGAACAAAGTGCTTCGAGGCACGTTGAAAGTTGTTTGGACGTGGTTAGAATTACGAACAAAGTGCTTCGAAGCACGATGAAAGTTGTCTGGACGTGGTTACACTAACGAACAAAGTGCTTCGAGGCACGTTGAAAGTTGTTTGGACGTGGTTAGAATTACGACCAAAGTGCTTCGAAGCACTTTGAAAGTTGTTTGGACGTGGTAACAATTACGAACAAAGTGCTTCGAAGCACGTTGAAAGTTGTTTGGACGTGGTTACAATTACGAACAAAGTGCTTCGAAGCACGATGAAAGTTGTTTGGACGTGGTAAGAATTACGAACAAAGTGCTTCGAAGCACGTTGAAAGTTGTTTGGACGTGGTTAGAGTTACGAACAAAGTGCTTCGAAGCACGTTGAAAGTTGTCTGGACGTGGTTAGAATTACGAACAAAGTGCTTCGAAGCACGTTGAAAGTTGTTTGGACATGGTTAGAATTACGAACAAAGTGCTTCGAAGCACGTTGAAAGTTGTTTGGACATGGTTAGAATTACGAACAAAGTGCTTTGAAGCACGTTGAAAGTTGTCTGGACGTGGTTAGAATTACGAACAAAGTGCTTCGAAGCACGTTGAAAGTTGTTTGGACGTGGTAACAATTACGAACAAAGTGCTTCGAAGCACGTTGAAAGTTGTTTGGACGTGGTAACAATTACGAACAAAGTGCTTCGAAGCACGTTGAAAGTTGTTTGGACGTGGTAACAATTACGAACAAAGTGCTTCGAAGCACGTTGAAAGTTGTTTGGACGTGGTAACAATTACGAACAAAGTGCTTCGAAGCACGTTGAAAGTTGTTTGGACGTGGTTAGAATTACGAACAAAGTGCTTCGAAGCACGTTGAAAGTTGTTTGGACGTGGTAACAATTACGAACAAAGTGCTTCGAAGCACGTTGAAAGTTGTTTGGACGTGGTTACAATTACGAACAAAGTGCTTCGAAGCACGATGAAAGTTGTTTGGACGTGGTAAGAATTACGAACAAAGTGCTTCGAAGCACGTTGAAAGTTGTTTGGACGTGGTTAGAGTTACGAACAAAGTGCTTCGAAGCACGTTGAAAGTTGTCTGGACGTGGTTACAATTACGAACAAAGTGCTTCGAAGCACGTTGAAAGTTGTTTGGACATGGTTAGAATTACGAACAAAGTGCTTCGAAGCACGTTGAAAGTTGTTTGGACATGGTTAGAATTACGAACAAAGTGCTTTGAAGCACGTTGAAAGTTGTCTGGACGTGGTTAGAATTACGAACAAAGTGCTTCGAAGCACGTTGAAAGTTGTTTGGACGTGGTAACAATTACGAACAAAGTGCTTCGAAGCACGTTGAAAGTTGTTTGGACGTGGTAACAATTACGAACAAAGTGCTTCGAAGCACGTTGAAAGTTGTTTGGACGTGGTTACAATTACGAACAAAGTGCTTCGAAGCACGTTGAAAGTTGTTTGGACGTGGTTAGAATTACGAACAAAGTGCTTCGAAGCACGTTGAAAGTTGTTTGGACGTGGTAACAATTACGAACAAAGTGCTTCGAAGCACGTTGAAAGTTGTTTGGACGTGGTTACAATTACGAACAAAGTGCTTCGAAGCACGATGAAAGTTGTTTGGACGTGGTAAGAATTACGAACAAAGTGCTTCGAAGCACGTTGAAAGTTGTTTGGACGTGGTAACAATTACGAACAAAGTGCTTCGAAGCACGTTGAAAGTTGTTTGGACGTGGTAACAATTACGAACAAAGTGCTTTGAAGCACGTTGAAAGTTGTTTGGACGTGGTTAGAATTACGAACAAAGTGCTTCGAAGCACGATGAAAGTTGTCTGGACGTGGTTACACTAACGAACAAAGTGCTTCGAGGCACGTTGAAAGTTGTTTGGACGTGGTTAGAATTACGAACAAAGTGCTTCGAAGCACGATGAAAGTTGTCTGGACGTGGTTACACTAACGAACAAAGTGCTTCGAGGCACGTTGAAAGTTGTTTGGACGTGGTTAGAATTACGACCAAAGTGCTTCGAAGCACTTTGAAAGTTGTTTGGACGTGGTAACAATTACGAACAAAGTGCTTCGAAGCACGTTGAAAGTTGTTTGGACGTGGTTAGAATTACGAACAAAGTGCTTCGAAGCACGTTGAAAGTTGTTTGGACGTGGTAAGAATTACGAACAAAGTGCTTCGAAGCACGTTGAAAGTTGTTTGGACGTGGTTACAATTACGAACAAAGTGCTTCGAAGCACGTTGAAAGTTGTTTGGACGTGGTTAGAATTACGAACAAAGTGCTTCGAAGCACTTTGAAAGTTGTTTGGACGTGGTTAGAATTACGAACAAAGTGCTTCGAAGCACGTTGAAAGTTGTTTGGACGTGGTTAGAATTACGAACAAAGTGCTTCGAAGCCTGTTGAAAGTTGTTTGGACGTGGTAAGAATTACGAACAAAGTGCTTCGAAGCACTTTGAAAGTTGTCTGGACGTGGTTACAATTACGAACAAAGAGCTTCGAAGCCTGTTGAAAGTTGTTTGGACGTGGTAAGAATTACGAACAAAGTGCTTCGAAGCACGTTGAAAGTTGTCTGGACGTGGTTACAATTACGAACAAAGTGCTTCGAAGCACGATGAAAGTTGTTTGGACGTGGTAAGAATTACGAACAAAGTGCTTCGAAGCACGTTGAAAGTTGTTTGGACGTGGTTAGAGTTACGAACAAAGTGCTTCGAAGCACGTTGAAAGTTGTCTGGACGTGGTTACAATTACGAACAAAGTGCTTCGAAGCACGTTGAAAGTTGTTTGGACATGGTTAGAATTACGAACAAAGTGCTTCGAAGCACGTTGAAAGTTGTTTGGACATGGTTAGAATTACGAACAAAGTGCTTTGAAGCACGTTGAAAGTTGTCTGGACGTGGTTAGAATTACGAACAAAGTGCTTCGAAGCACGTTGAAAGTTGTTTGGACGTGGTAACAATTACGAACAAAGTGCTTCGAAGCACGTTGAAAGTTGTTTGGACGTGGTTACAATTACGAACAAAGTGCTTCGAAGCACGATGAAAGTTGTTTGGACGTGGTAAGAATTACGAACAAAGTGCTTCGAAGCACGTTGAAAGTTGTTTGGACGTGGTAACAATTACGAACAAAGTGCTTCGAAGCACGTTGAAAGTTGTTTGGACGTGGTAACAATTACGAACAAAGTGCTTCGAAGCACGTTGAAAGTTGTTTGGACGTGGTTAGAATTACGAACAAAGTGCTTCGAAGCACGTTGAAAGTTGTTTGGACATGGTTACAATTACGAACAAAGTGCTTCGAAGCACGTTGAAAGTTGTTTGGACGTGGTTAGAATTACGAACAAAGTGCTTCGAAGCACGATGAAAGTTGTCTGGACGTGGTTACACTAACGAACAAAGTGCTTCGAGGCACGTTGAAAGTTGTTTGGACGTGGTTAGAATTACGACCAAAGTGCTTCGAAGCACTTTGAAAGTTGTTTGGACGTGGTAACAATTACGAACAAAGTGCTTCGAAGCACGTTGAAAGTTGTTTGGACGTGGTTAGAATTACGAACAAAGTGCTTCGAAGCACGATGAAAGTTGTCTGGACGTGGTTACACTAACGAACAAAGTGCTTCGAGGCACGTTGAAAGTTGTTTGGACGTGGTTACAATTACGAAGAAAGTGCTTCGAAGCACTTTGAAAGTTGTTTGGACGTGGTAACAATTACGAACAAAGTGCTTCGAAGCACGTTGAAAGTTGTTTGGACGTGGTAACAATTACGAACAAAGTGCTTTGAAGCACGTTGAAAGTTGTTTGGACGTGGTTAGAATTACGAACAAAGTGCTTCGAAGCACGTTGAAAGTTGTTTGGACGTGGTTAGAATTACGAAGAAAGTGCTTCGAAGCACTTTGAAAGTTGTTTGGACGTGGTTACAATTACGAACAAAGTGCTTCGAAGCACGTTGAAAGTTGTTTGGACGTGGTTACAATTACGAACAAAGTGCTTCGAAGCACGTTGAAAGTTGTTTGGACGTGGTAACAATTACGAACAAAGTGCTTCGAAGCACGTTGAAAGTTGTTTGGACGTGGTAACAATTACGAACAAAGTGCTTTGAAGCACGTTGAAAGTTGTTTGGACGTGGTTAGAATTACGAACAAAGTGCTTCGAAGCACGTTGAAAGTTGTTTGGACGTGGTTAGAATTACGAAGAAAGTGCTTCGAAGCACTTTGAAAGTTGTTTGGACGTGGTTACAATTACGAACAAAGTGCTTCGAAGCACGTTGAAAGTTGTTTGGACGTGGTTACAATTACGAACAAAGTGCTTCGAAGCACGTTGAAAGTTGTTTGGACGTGGTAACAATTACGAACAAAGTGCTTCGAAGCACGTTGAAAGTTGTTTGGACGTGGTAACAATTACGAACAAAGTGCTTTGAAGCACGTTGAAAGTTGTTTGGACGTGGTTAGAATTACGAACAAAGTGCTTCGAAGCACGTTGAAAGTTGTTTGGACATGGTTACAATTACGAACAAAGTGCTTCGAAGCACGTTGAAAGTTGTTTGGACGTGGTTACAATTACGAACAAAGTGCTTCGAAGCACGATGAAAGTTGTTTGGACGTGGTTACAATTACGAACAAAGTGCTTCGAAGCACTTTGAAAGTTGTTTGGACGTAGTAACAATTACGAACAAAGTGCTTCGAAGCACGTTGAAAGTTGTTTGGACGTGGTTAGAATTACGAACAAAGTGCTTCGAAGCACGATGAAAGTTGTCTGGACGTGGTTACACTAACGAACAAAGTGCTTCGAGGCACGTTGAAAGTTGTTTGGACGTGGTTACAATTACGAAGAAAGTGCTTCGAAGCACTTTGAAAGTTGTTTGGACGTGGTAACAATTACGAACAAAGTGCTTCGAAGCACGTTGAAAGTTGTTTGGACGTGGTAACAATTACGAACAAAGTGCTTTGAAGCACGTTGAAAGTTGTTTGGACGTGGTTAGAATTACGACCAAAGTGCTTCGAAGCACTTTGAAAGTTGTTTGGACGTGGTTACAATTACGAACAAAGTGCTTCGAAGCACGTTGAAAGTTGTTTGGACGTGGTTAGAATTACGAACAAAGTGCTTCGAAGCACGATGAAAGTTGTCTGGACGTGGTTACACTAACGAACAAAGTGCTTCGAGGCACGTTGAAAGTTGTTTGGACGTGGTTACAATTACGAACAAAGTGCTTCGAAGCACTTTGAAAGTTGTTTGGACGTGGTAACAATTACGAACAAAGTGCTTCGAAGCACGTTGAAAGTTGTTTGGACGTGGTTAGATTTACAAAACAAGTGCTTCAAAGCACCTTGAAAGTTGTTTGGCTAGAATTACGAAAAAAGTGCTTCGAAGCACCTTGAAAGTTGTTTGGACGTGGCTTGAATTACGAAAAAAGTGCTTCGAAGCACCTTGAAAGTTGTTTGGACGTGGCTAGAATTACGAAGAAAGTGCTTCGAAGCACCTTGAAAGTTGTTTGGACGTGGTTAGAATTACGAACAAAGTGCTTCGAAGCACGTTGAAAGTTGTTTGGACGTGGTTAGAATTACGAACAAAGTGCATCGAAGCACGTTGAAAGTTGTTTGGACGTGGTTAGAATTACGAACAAAGTGCTTCGAAGCACGTTGAAAGTTGTTTGGACGTGGTTGGAATTACGAACAAAGTGCTTCGAAGCACGTTGAAAGTTGTTTGGACGTGGTCAGAATTACGAACAAAGTGCTTCGAAGCACGTCGAAAGTGGTTTGGACGTGGTTGGAACTACGAACAAAGTGCTTCGAAGAACTTTGAAAGTTGTTTGGACGTGGTTAGAATTACGAACAAAGTGCTTCGAAGAACGTTGAAAGTTGTTTGGACGTGGTTAGAATTACGAACAAAGTGCTTCGAAGCACGTTGAAAGTTGTTTGGACGTGGTTAGAATTACGAACAAAGTGCTTCGAAGCACGTTGAAAGTTTTTTGGACGTGGTTAGAATTACGAACAAAGTGCATCGAAGCACGTTGAAAGTTGTTTGGACGTGGTTAGAATTACGAACAAAGTGCTTCGAAGCACGTTGAAAGTTGTTTGGACGTGGTTAGAATTACGAACAAAGTGCTTCGAAGCACGTTGAAAGTTGTTTGGACATGGTTGGAATTACGAACAAAGTGCTTCGAAGAACGTTGAAAGTTGTTTGGACATGGTTGGAATTACGAACAAAGTGCTTCGAAGCACGTTGAAAGTTGTTTGGACATGGTTGGAATTACGAACAAAGTGCTTCAAAGAACGTTGAAAGTTGTTTGGACGTTGTTGGAACTACGAACAAAGTGCATCGAAGCACGTTGAAAGTTGTTTGGACGTGGTTAGAATTACGAACAAAGTGCTTCGAAGCACGTTGAAAGTTGTTTGGACGTGGTCAGAATTACGAACAAAGTGCTTCGAAGCACGTTGAAAGTTGTTTGGACGTGGTTAGAATTACGAACAAAGTGCTTCGAAGCACGTTGAAAGTTGTTTGGACGTGGTTGGAATTACGAACAAAGTGCTTCGAAGCACGTTGAAAGTTGTTTGGACGTGGTCAGAATTACGAACAAAGTGCTTCGAAGCACGTCGAAAGTGGTTTGGACGTGGTTGGAACTACGAACAAAGTGCTTCGAAGAACTTTGAAAGTTGTTTGGACGTGGTTAGAATTACGAACAAAGTGCTTCGAAGAACGTTGAAAGTTGTTTGGACGTGGTTAGAATTACGAACAAAGTGCTTCGAAGCACGTTGAAAGTTGTTTGGACGTGGTTAGAATTACGAACAAAGTGCTTCGAAGCACGTTGAAAGTTGTTTGGACGTGGTTAGAATTACGAACAAAGTGCATCGAAGCACGTTGAAAGTTGTTTGGACGTGGTTAGAATTACGAACAAAGTGCTTCGAAGAACGTTGAAAGTTGTTTGGACGTGGTTAGAATTACGAACAAAGTGCTTCAAAGAACGTTGAAAGTTGTTTGGACGTGGTTGGAACTACGAACAAAGTGCATCGAAGCACGTTGAAAGTTGTTTGGACGTGGTTAGAATTACGAACAAAGTGCTTCGAAGCACGTTGAAAGTTGTTTGGACGTGGTTAGAATTACGAACAAAGTGCTTCGAAGCACGTTGAAAGTTGTTTGGACGTGGTCAGAATTACGAACAAAGTGCATCGAAGCACGTTGAAAGTTGTTTGGACGTGGTTAGAATTACGAACAAAGTGCTTCGAAGCACGTTGAAAGTTGTTTGGACGTGGTTAGAATTACGAACAAAGTGCTTCGAAGCACGTTGAAAGTTGTTTGGACGTGGTCAGAATTACGAACAAAGTGCTTCGAAGCACGTTGAAAGTTGTTTGGACGTGGTTAGAATTACGAACAAAGTGCTTCGAAGCACGTTGAAAGTTGTTTGGACGTGGTCAGAATTACGAACAAAGTGCATCGAAGCACGTTGAAAGTTGTTTGGACGTGGTTAGAATTACGAACAAAGTGCTTCGAAGAACGTTGAAAGTTGTTTGGACGTGGTTAGAATTACGAACAAAGTGCTTCAAAGAACGTTGAAAGTTGTTTGGACGTGGTTGGAACTACGAACAAAGTGCATCGAAGCACGTTGAAAGTTGTTTGGACGTGGTTAGAATTACGAACAAAGTGCTTCGAAGCACGTTGAAAGTTGTTTGGACGTGGTTAGAATTACGAACAAAGTGCTTCGAAGCACGTTGAAAGTTGTTTGGACGTGGTTGGAACTACGAACAAAGTGCATCGAAGCACGTTGAAAGTTGTTTGGACGTGGTTAGAATTACGAACAAAGTGCTTCGAAGCACGTTGAAAGTTGTTTGGACGTGGTCAGAATTACGAACAAAGTGCATCGAAGCACGTTGAAAGTTGTTTGGACGTGGTTAGAATTACGAACAAAGTGCTTCGAAGCACGTTGAAAGTTGTTTGGACGTGGTTAGAATTACGAACAAAGTGCTTCGCAGCACGTTGAAAGTTGTTTGGACGTGGTTAGAATTACGAACAAAGTGCTTCGAAGCACGTTGAAAGTTGTTTGGACATGGTTGGAATTACGAACAAAGTGCTTCGAAGAACGTTGAAAGTTGTTTGGACATGGTTGGAATTACGAACAAAGTGCTTCGAAGCACGTTGAAAGTTGTTTGGACATGGTTGGAATTACGAACAAAGTGCTTCAAAGAACGTTGAAAGTTGTTTGGACGTGGTTGGAACTACGAACAAAGTGCATCGAAGCACGTTGAAAGTTGTTTGGACGTGGTTAGAATTACGAACAAAGTGCTTCGAAGCACGTTGAAAGTTGTTTGGACGTGGTCAGAATTACGAACAAAGTGCTTCGAAGCACGTTGAAAGTTGTTTGGACGTGGTCAGAATTACGAACAAAGTGTTTCGAAGCACGTTGAAAGTTGTTTGGACGTGGTTGGAATTACGAACAAAGTGCTTCGAAGCACGTTGAAAGTTGTTTGGACGTGGTTGGAATTACGAACAAAGTGTTTCGAAGAACGTTGAAAGGGGTTTGGACGTGGTTAGAATTACGAACAAAGTGTTTCGAAGAACGTTGAAAGTTGTTTTTACGTGGTTAAAATTACGAACAAAGTGTTTCGAAGCACGTTGAAAGTTGTTTGGACGTGGTTAGAATTACGAACAAAGTGTTTCGAAGAACGTTAAAAGTTGTTTGGACGTGTTTAGAATTACGAACAAAGTGCTTCGAACCACGTTGAAAGTTGTTTGGACGTGGTTAAAATTACGAACAAAGTGTTTCGAAGCACGTTGAAAGTTGTTTGGACGAGGTTAGAATTACGAACAAAGTGTTTCGAAGCACGTTGAAAGATGTTTGGACGTGGTCAGAACCACGAACAAAGTGCTTCGAAGCACGTTGAAAGTTGTTTGGAGGTGGTTAGAATTACGAACAAAGTGCTTCGAAGCACGTTGAAATTTGTTTGGACGTGGTTAAAATTACGAACAAAGTGTTTCTAAGCACGTTGAAAGTTGTTTGGACGAGGTAGGAATTACGAACAAAGTGTTTCGAAGCACGTTGAAAGATGTTTGGACGTGGTCAGAACCACGAACAAAGTGCTTCGAAGCACGTTGAAAGTTGTTTGGACGTGGTTAAAATTACGGACAAAGTGCTTCAAAGCACGTTGAAAGTTGTTTGGACGTGGTTAAAATTACGAACAAAGTGTTTCGAAGCACGTTGAAAGTTGTTTTTACATGGTTAAAATTACGAACAAAGTGCTTCGAAGCACGTTGAAAGTTGTTTGGACATGGTTGGAATTACGAACAAAGTGCTTCGAAGAACGTTGAAAGTTGTTTGGACGTGGTTAGAATTACGAACAAAGTGCTTCAAAGAACGTTGAAAGTTGTTTGGACGTGGTTGGAACTACGAACAAAGTGCATCGAAGCACGTTGAAAGTTGTTTGGACGTGGTTAGAATTACGAACAAAGTGCTTCGAAGCACGTTGAAAGTTGTTTGGACGTGGTTAGAATTACGAACAAAGTGCTTCGAAGCACGTTGAAAGTTGTTTGGACGTGGTTAGAATTACGAACAAAGTGCTTCGAAGCACGTTGAAAGTTGTTTGGACATGGTTAGAATTACGAACAAAGTGCTTCGAAGCACGTTGAAAGTTGTTTGGACATGGTTAGAATTACGAACAAAGTGCTTCGAAGCACGTTGAAAGTTGTTTGAACGTGGTCAGAATTACGAACAAAGTGCTTCGAAGCACGTTGAAAGTTGTTTGGACATGGTTAGAATTACGAACAAAGTGCTTCGAAGCACGTTGAAAGTTGTTTGAACGTGGTCAGAATTACGAACAAAGTGCTTCGAAGCACGTTGAAAGTTGTTTGGACGAGGTTAGAATTACGAACAAAGTGCATCGAAGCACGTTGAAAGTTGTTTGGACGTGGTTAGAATTACGAACAAAGTGCTTCGAAGCACGTTGAAAGTTGTTTGGACGTGGTTGGAATTACGAACAAAGTGCTTCGAAGCACGTTGAAAGTTGTTTGGACGTGGTCAGAATTACGAACAAAATGCTTCGAAGCACGTTGAAAGTTTTTTGGACGTGGTTAGAATTACGAACAAAGTGCTTCGAAGCACGTTGAAAGTTGTTTGGACATGGTTAGAATTACGAACAAAGTGCTTCGAAGCACGTTGAAAGTTGTTTGGACGTGGTCAGAATTACGAACAAAGTGCTTCGAAGCACGTTGAAAGTTGTTTGGACGTGGTTGGAACTACGAACAAAGTGCATCGAAGCACGTTGAAAGTTGTTTGGACGTGGTTAGAATTACGAACAAAGTGCTTCGAAGCACGTTGAAAGTTGTTTGGACGTGGTTAGAATTACGAACAAAGTGCTTCAAAGAACGTTGAAAGTTGTTTGGACGTGGTTAGAATTACGAACAAAGTGCTTCGAAGCACGTTGAAAGTTGTTTGGACGTGGTCAGAATTACGAACAAAGTGCTTCGAAGCACGTTGAAAGTTGTTTGGACGTGGTTAGAATTACGAACAAAGTGCTTCGAAGCACGTTGAAAGTTGTTTGGACATGGTTAGAATTACGAACAAAGTGCTTCGAAGCACGTTGAAAGTTGTTTGAACGTGGTCAGAATTACGAACAAAGTGCTTCGAAGCACGTTGAAAGTTGTTTGGACGTGGTTGGAACTACGAACAAAGTGCATCGAAGCACGTTGAAAGTTGTTTGGACGTGGTTAGAATTACGAACAAAGTGCTTCGAAGCACGTTGAAAGTTGTTTGGACGTGGTCAGAATTACGAACAAAGTGCTTCGAAGCACGTTGAAAGTTGTTTGGACGTGGTTGGAATTACGAACAAAGTGCTTCGAAGCACGTTGAAAGTTGTTTGGACGTGGTTAGAATTACGAACAAAGTGCTTCGAAGCACGTTGAAAGTTGTTTGGACGTGGTTGGAATTACGAACAAAGTGCTTCAAAGCACGTTGAAAGTTGTTTGGACGAGGTTAGAATTACGAACAAAGTGCATCGAAGCACGTTGAAAGTTGTTTGGACGTGGTTAGAATTACGAACAAAGTGCTTCGAAGCACGTTGAAAGTTGTTTGGACGTGGTTGGAATTACGAACAAAGTGCTTCGAAGCACGTTGAAAGTTGTTTGGACGTGGTCAGAATTACGAACAAAGTGCTTCGAAGCACGTCGAAAGTGGTTTGGACGTGGTTGGAACTACGAACAAAGTGCTTCGAAGAACGTTGAAAGTTGTTTGGACGTGGTTAGAATTACGAACAAAGTGCTTCGAAGCACGTTGAAAGTTGTTTGGACGTGGTTAGAATTACGAACAAAGTGCTTCGAAGCACGTTGAAAGTTGTTTGGACGTGGTCAGAATTACGAACAAAGTGCATCGAAGCACGTTGAAAGTTGTTTGGACGTGGTTAGAATTACGAACAAAGTGCTTCGAAGCACGTTGAAAGTTGTTTGGACGTGGTTGGAATTACGAACAAAGTGCTTCGAAGCACGTTGAAAGTTGTTTGGACGTGGTTAGAATTACGAACAAAGTGCTTCGAAGCACGTTGAAAGTTGTTTGGACGTGGTTAGAATTACGAACAAAGTGCTTCGAAGCACGTTGAAAGTTGTTTGGACGTGGTTAGAATTACGAACAAAGTGCTTCGAAGCACGTTGAAAGTTGTTTGGACGTGGTTAGAATTACGAACAAAGTGCTTCGAACCACGTTTAAAGTTGTTTGGACGTGGTAAGAATTACGAACAAAGTGCTTCGAAGCACGTTGAAAGTTGTTTGGACGTGGTTAGAATTACGAACAAAGTGCTTCGAAGCACGTTGAAAGTTGTTTGGACGTGGTTAGAATTACGAACAAAGTGCTTCGAAGCACGTTGAAAGTTGTTTGGACGTGGTAAGGATTACGAACAAAGTGCTTCGAAGCACGTTGAAAGTTGTTTGGACGTGGTTCGAATTACGAACAAAGTTCTTCGAAGCACGTTGAAAGTTGTTTGGACGTGGTAAGAATTTCGAACAAAGTACTTCGAAGCACGTTGAAAGTTGTTTGGACGTGGTAAGAATTACGAACAAAGTGCTTCGAAGCACGTTGAAAGTTGTTTGGACGTGGTAAGAATTACGAACAAAGTGCTTCGAAGCACGTTGAAAGTTGTTTGGACGTGGTTAGAATTACGAACAAAGTGCTTCGAAGCACGTTGAAAGTTGTTTGGACGTGGTTAGAATTACGAACAAAGTGCTTCGAAGCACGTTGAAAGTTGTTTGGACGTGGTTAGAATTACGAACAAAGTGCTTCGAACCACGTTGAAAGTTGTTTGGACGTGGTAACAATTACGAACAAAGTGCTTCGAAGCACGTTGAAAGTTGTTTGGACGTGGTAACAATTACGAACAAAGTGCTTCGAACAACGTTGAAAGTAGTTTGGACGTGGTTACAATTACGAACAAAGTGCTTCGAACCACGTTGAAAGTTGTTTGGACGTGGTAACAATTACGAACAAAGTGCTTCGAAGCACGTTGAAAGTTGTTTGGACGTGGTAACAATTACGAACAAAGTGCTTCGAACAACGTTGAAAGTAGTTTGGACGTGGTTACAATTACGAACAAAGTGCTTCGAACCACGTTGAAAGTTGTTTGGACGTGGTTAGAATTAGGAACAAAGTATTTCGAACCACGTTGAAAGTTGTTTGGACGTGGTAAGAGTTACGAACAAAGTGCTTCGATGCACGTTGAAAGTTGTTTGCACGTGGTAAGAATTACCAACAAAGTTCTTCGAAGCACGTTGAAAGTTGTTTGGACGTGGTTAGAATTACGAACAAAGTGCTTCGAAGCACGTTGAAAGTTGTTTGGACGTGGTTGGAATTACGAACAAAGTGCTTCGAAGCACGTTGAAAGTTGTTTGGACGTGGTTAGAATTACGAACAAAGTGCTTCGAAGCACGTTGAAAGTTGTTTGGACGTGGTCAGAATTACGAACAAAGTGCTTCGAAGCACGTTGAAAGTTGTTTGGACGTGGTTGGAACTACGAACAAAGTGCATCGAAGCACGTTGAAAGTTGTTTGGACGTGGTTAGAATTACGAACAAAGTGCTTCAAAGAACGTTGAAAGTTGTTTGGACGTGGTTAGAATTACGAACAAAGTGCATCGAAGCACGTTGAAAGTTGTTTGGACGTGGTTAGAATTACGAACAAAGTGCTTCGAAGAACGTTGAAAGTTGTTTGGACATGGTTGGAATTACGAACAAAGTGCTTCGAAGCACGTTGAAAGTTGTTTGGACGTGGTTGGAACTACGAACAAAGTGCATCGAAGCACGTTGAAAGTTGTTTGGACGTGGTTAGAATTACGAACAAAGTGCTTCAAAGAACGTTGAAAGTTGTTTGGACGTGGTTAGAATTACGAACAAAGTGCATCGAAGCACGTTGAAAGTTGTTTGGACGTGGTTAGAATTACGAACAAAGTGCTTCAAAGAACGTTGAAAGTTGTTTGGACGTGGTTAGAATTACGAACAAAGTGCATCGAAGCACGTTGAAAGTTGTTTGGACGTGGTTGGAATTACGAACAAAGTGCTTCGAAGCACGTTGAAAGTTGTTTGGACGTGGTTAGAATTACGAACAAAGTGCTTCGAAGCACGTTGAAAGTTGTTTGGACGTGGTCAGAATTACGAACAAAGTGCTTCGAAGCACGTTGAAAGTTGTTTGGACGTGGTTGGAACTACGAACAAAGTGCATCGAAGCACGTTGAAAGTTGTTTGGACGTGGTTAGAATTACGAACAAAGTGCTTCAAAGAACGTTGAAAGTTGTTTGGACGTGGTTGGAATTACGAACAAAGTGCATCGAAGCACGTTGAAAGTTGTTTGGACGTGGTTAGAATTACGAACAAAGTGCTTCGAAGCACGTTGAAAGTTGTTTGGACGTGGTTGGAATTACGAACAAAGTGCTTCGAAGCACGTTGAAAGTTGTTTGGACGTGGTTGGAACTACGAACAAAGTGCATCGAAGCACGTTGAAAGTTGTTTGGACGTGGTTAGAATTACGAACAAAGTGCTTCAAAGAACGTTGAAAGTTGTTTGGACGTGGTTAGAATTACGAACAAAGTGCATCGAAGCACGTTGAAAGTTGTTTGGACGTGGTTAGAATTACGAACAAAGTGCTTCAAAGAACGTTGAAAGTTGTTTGGACGTGGTTAGAATTACGAACAAAGTGCATCGAAGCACGTTGAAAGTTGTTTGGACGTGGTAACAATTACGAACAAAGTGCTTCGAACAACGTTGAAAGTAGTTTGGACGTGGTTACAATTACGAACAAAGTGCTTCGAACCACGTTGAAAGTTGTTTGGACGTGGTAACAATTACGAACAAAGTGCTTCGAAGCACGTTGAAAGTTGTTTGGACGTGGTAACAATTACGAACAAAGTGCTTCGAACAACGTTGAAAGTAGTTTGGACGTGGTTACAATTACGAACAAAGTGCTTCGAACCACGTTGAAAGTTGTTTGGACGTGGTTAGAATTAGGAACAAAGTATTTCGAACCACGTTGAAAGTTGTTTGGACGTGGTAAGAGTTACGAACAAAGTGCTTCGATGCACGTTGAAAGTTGTTTGCACGTGGTAAGAATTACCAACAAAGTTCTTCGAAGCACGTTGAAAGTTGTTTGGACGTGGTTAGAATTACGAACAAAGTGCTTCGAAGCACGTTGAAAGTTGTTTGGACGTGGTTAGAATTACGAACAAAGTGCTTCGAAGCACGTTGAAAGTTGTTTGGACGTGGTCAGAATTACGAACAAAGTGCTTCGAAGCACGTTGAAAGTTGTTTGGACGTGGTTGGAACTACGAACAAAGTGCATCGAAGCACGTTGAAAGTTGTTTGGACGTGGTTAGAATTACGAACAAAGTGCTTCAAAGAACGTTGAAAGTTGTTTGGACGTGGTTAGAATTACGAACAAAGTGCATCGAAGCACGTTGAAAGTTGTTTGGACGTGGTTAGAATTACGAACAAAGTGCTTCGAAGCACGTTGAAAGTTGTTTGGACGTGGTTGGAATTACGAACAAAGTGCTTCGAAGCACGTTGAAAGTTGTTTGGACGTGGTTGGAACTACGAACAAAGTGCATCGAAGCACGTTGAAAGTTGTTTGGACGTGGTTAGAATTACGAACAAAGTGCTTCAAAGAACGTTGAAAGTTGTTTGGACGTGGTTAGAATTACGAACAAAGTGCATCGAAGCACGTTGAAAGTTGTTTGGACGTGGTTAGAATTACGAACAAAGTGCTTCAAAGAACGTTGAAAGTTGTTTGGACGTGGTTAGAATTACGAACAAAGTGCATCGAAGCACGTTGAAAGTTGTTTGGACGTGGTTGGAATTACGAACAAAGTGCTTCGAAGCACGTTGAAAGTTGTTTGGACGTGGTTAGAATTACGAACAAAGTGCTTCGAAGCACGTTGAAAGTTGTTTGGACGTGGTCAGAATTACGAACAAAGTGCATCGAAGCACGTTGAAAGTTGTTTGGACGTGGTTGGAACTACGAACAAAGTGCATCGAAGCACGTTGAAAGTTGTTTGGACGTGGTTAGAATTACGAACAAAGTGCTTCAAAGAACGTTGAAAGTTGTTTGGACGTGGTTAGAATTACGAACAAAGTGCATCGAAGCACGTTGAAAGTTGTTTGGACGTGGTTAGAATTACGAACAAAGTGCTTCGAAGCACGTTGAAAGTTGTTTGGACGTGGTTGGAATTACGAACAAAGTGCTTCGAAGCACGTTGAAAGTTGTTTGGACGTGGTTGGAACTACGAACAAAGTGCATCGAAGCACGTTGAAAGTTGTTTGGACGTGGTTAGAATTACGAACAAAGTGCTTCAAAGAACGTTGAAAGTTGTTTGGACGTGGTTAGAATTACGAACAAAGTGCATCGAAGCACGTTGAAAGTTGTTTGGACGTGGTTAGAATTACGAACAAAGTGCATCGAAGCACGTTGAAAGTTGTTTGGACGTGGTTAGAATTACGAACAAAGTGCTTCGAAGCACGTTGAAAGTTGTTTGGACGTGGTTGGAATTACGAACAAAGTGCTTCGAAGCACGTTGAAAGTTGTTTGGACGTGGTTAGAATTACGAACAAAGTGCTTCGAAGCACGTTGAAAGTTGTTTGGACGTGGTCAGAATTACGAACAAAGTGCTTCGAAGCACGTTGAAAGTTGTTTGGACGTGGTTGGAACTACGAACAAAGTGCATCGAAGCACGTTGAAAGTTGTTTGGACGTGGTTAGAATTACGAACAAAGTGCTTCAAAGAACGTTGAAAGTTGTTTGGACGTGGTTAGAATTACGAACAAAGTGCATCGAAGCACGTTGAAAGTTGTTTGGACGTGGTTAGAATTACGAACAAAGTGCTTCGAAGCACGTTGAAAGTTGTTTGGACGTGGTTGGAATTACGAACAAAGTGCTTCGAAGCACGTTGAAAGTTGTTTGGACGTGGTCAGAATTACGAACAAAGTGCTTCGAAGCACGTCGAAAGTGGTTTGGACGTGGTTGGAACTACGAACAAAGTGCTTCGAAGAACGTTGAAAGTTGTTTGGACGTGGTTAGAATTACGAACAAAGTGCTTCGAAGCACGTTGAAAGTTGTTTGGACGTGGTCAGAATTACGAACAAAGTGCTTCGAAGCACGTTGAAAGTTGTTTGGACGTGGTTAGAATTACGAACAAAGTGCTTCGAAGCACGTTGAAAGTTGTTTGGACGTGGTTAGAATTACGAACAAAGTGCTTCGAAGCACGTTGAAAGTTGTTTGGACGTGGTTAGAATTACGAACAAAGTGCTTCGAAGCACGTTGAAAGTTGTTTGGACGTGGTTAGAATTACGAACAAAGTGCTTCGAAGCACGTTGAAAGTTGTTTGGACGTGGTTAGAATTACGAACAAAGTGCTTCGAACCACGTTTAAAGTTGTTTGGACGTGGTAAGAATTACGAACAAAGTGCTTCGAAGCACGTTGAAAGTTGTTTGGACGTGGTTAGAATTACGAACAAAGTGCTTCGAAGCACGTTGAAAGTTGTTTGGACGTGGTTAGAATTACGAACAAAGTGCTTCGAAGCACGTTGAAAGTTGTTTGGACGTGGTAAGGATTACGAACAAAGTGCTTCGAAGCACGTTGAAAGTTGTTTGGACGTGGTTCGAATTACGAACAAAGTTCTTCGAAGCACGTTGAAAGTTGTTTGGACGTGGTAAGAATTTCGAACAAAGTGCTTCGAAGCACGTTGAAAGTTGTTTGGACGTGGTAAGAATTACGAACAAAGTGCTTCGAAGCACGTTGAAAGTTGTTTGGACGTGGTAAGAATTACGAACAAAGTGCTTCGAAGCACGTTGAAAGTTGTTTGGACGTGGTTAGAATTACGAACAAAGTGCTTCGAAGCACGTTGAAAGTTGTTTGGACGTGGTTAGAATTACGAACAAAGTGCTTCGAAGCACGTTGAAAGTTGTTTGGACGTGGTTAGAATTACGAACAAAGTGCTTCGAACCACGTTGAAAGTTGTTTGGACGTGGTAACAATTACGAACAAAGTGCTTCGAAGCACGTTGAAAGTTGTTTGGACGTGGTAACAATTACGAACAAAGTGCTTCGAACAACGTTGAAAGTAGTTTGGACGTGGTTACAATTACGAACAAAGTGCTTCGAACCACGTTGAAAGTTGTTTGGACGTGGTAACAATTACGAACAAAGTGCTTCGAAGCACGTTGAAAGTTGTTTGGACGTGGTAACAATTACGAACAAAGTGCTTCGAACAACGTTGAAAGTAGTTTGGACGTGGTTACAATTACGAACAAAGTGCTTCGAACCACGTTGAAAGTTGTTTGGACGTGGTTAGAATTAGGAACAAAGTATTTCGAACCACGTTGAAAGTTGTTTGGACGTGGTAAGAGTTACGAACAAAGTGCTTCGATGCACGTTGAAAGTTGTTTGCACGTGGTAAGAATTACCAACAAAGTTCTTCGAAGCACGTTGAAAGTTGTTTGGACGTGGTTAGAATTACGAACAAAGTGCTTCGAACCACGTTGAAAGTTGTTTGGACGTGGTAAGAGTTACGAACAAAGTGCTTCGAACCACGTTGAAAGTTGTTTGGACGTGGTTAGAATTACCAACAAAGTTCTTCGAAGCACGTTGAAAGTTGTTTGGACGTGGTTAGAATTACGAACAAAGTGTTTCGAACCACGTTGAAAGTTGTTTGGACGTAGTTAGAATTACGAACAAAGTGCTTTGAAGCACGTTGAAAGTTGATTCGACGTGGTTAGAATTACGAACAAAGTGGTTCGAAGCACGTTGAAAGTTGTTTGGACGTGGTTAGAATTACGAACAAAGTGTTTCGAAGCACGTTAAAAGTTGTTTGGACGTAGTTAGAATTACAAACAAAGTGTTTCGAAGCACGTTGAAAGTTGTTTGGACGTGGTAAGAATTACGAACAAAGTGTTTCGAAGCACGTTAAAAGTTGTTTGGACGTGGTAAGAATTACGAACAAGGTGTTTCGAAGCACGTTGAAAGTTGGTTGGACGTAGTTAGAATTACAAACAAAGTGTTTCGAAGCACGTTGAAAGTTGTTTGGACGTAGTAAGAATTACGGACAAAGTGTTTGGAAGCACGTTAAAAGTTGTTTGGACGTGGTAAGAATTACGAACAAAGTGTTTCGAAGCACGTTGAAAGTTGTTTGGACGTGGTAAGAGTTACGAACAAAGTGCTTCGATGCACGTTGAAAGTTGTTTGCACGTGGTAAGAATTACCAACAAAGTTCTTCGAAGCACGTTGAAAGTTGTTTGGACGTGGTTAGAATTACCAACAAAGTTCTTCGAAGCACGTTGAAAATTGTTTGGACGTGGTTAGAATTACGAACAAAGTGTTTCGAACCACGTTGAAAGTTGTTTGGACGTGGTAAGAGTTACGAACAAAGTGTTTCGAACCACGTTGAAAGTTGTTTGGACGTGGTTAGAATTACGATCAAAGTGTTTCGAACCACGTTGAAAGTTGTTTGGACGTAGTTAGAATTACGAACAAAGTGCTTTGAAGCACGTTGAAAGTTGTTTGGACGTGGTTAGAACTACAAACAAAGTGCTTCGATCCACGTTGAAAGTTGTTTGGACGTTGTTAGAATTACGAACAAAGTTCTTCGAACCACGTTGAAAGTTGTTTGGACGTAGTTAGAATTACGAACAAAGTGCTTCGAACCACGTTGAAAGTTGATTCGACGTGGTAAGAATTACGAACAAAGTGCTTCGAAGCACGTTGAAAGTTGTTTGGACGTGGTAAGAATTACGAACAAAGTGCTTCGAAGCACGTTAAAAGTTGTTTGGACGTGGTTACAATTACGAACAAAGTGCTTCGAAGCACGTTGAAAGTTGTTTGGACGTGGTTAGAATTACAAACAAAGTGTTTCGAAGCACGTTAAAAGTTGTTTGGACGTAGTTAGAATTACAAACAAAGTGTTTCGAAGCACGTTGAAAGTTGTTTGGACGTGGTAAGAATTACGAACAAAGTGTTTCGAAGCACGTTAAAAGTTGTTTGGACGTGGTAAGAATTACGAATAAGGTATTTCGAAGCACGTTGAAAGTTGTTTGGACGTAGTTAGAATTACAAACAAAGTGTTTCGAAGCACGTTGAAAGTTGTTTGGACGTAGTAAGAATTACGGACAAAGTGTTTGGAAGCACGTTAAAAGTTGTTTGGACGTGGTAAGAATTACGAACAAAGTGTTTCGAAGCACGTTGAAAGTTGTTTGGACGTGGTAAGAATTACGAACAAAGTGTTTCGAAGCACGTTAAAAGTTGTTTGGACGTGGTAACAATTACGAACAAAGTGCTTCGAAGCACGTTGAAAGTTGTTTGGACGTGGTAACAATTACGAACAAAGTGCTTCGAACAACGTTGAAAGTAGTTTGGACGTGGTTACAATTACGAACAAAGTGCTTCGAACCACGTTGAAAGTTGTTTGGACGTGGTTAGAATTACGAACAAAGTGCTTCGAAGCACGTTGAAAGTTTTTTGGACGTGGTAATAATTACGAACAAAGTGCTTCGAAGCACGTTGAAAGTTGTTTAAACGTGGTTACAATTACGAACAAAGTGCTTCGAAGAACGTTGAAAGTTGTTTGGACGTGGAAACAATTACGAACAAAGTGCTTCGAAGCACGTTGAAAGTTGTTTGGACGTGGTTAGAATTACGAACAAAGTGCTTCGAAGCACGTTGAAAGTTGTTTGAACGTGGTAACAATTACGAACAAAGTGCTTCGAAGCACGTTGAAAGTTGTTTGGACGTAGTTAGAATTACAAACAAAGTGTTTCGAAGCACGTTGAAAGTTGTTTGGACGTAGTAAGAATTACGGACAAAGTGTTTGGAAGCACGTTAAAAGTTGTTTGGACGTGGTAAGAATTACGAACAAAGTGTTTCGAAGCACGTTGAAAGTTGTTTGGACGTGGTAAGAATTACGAACAAAGTGTTTCGAAGCACGTTAAAAGTTGTTTGGACGTGGTAACAATTACGAACAAAGTGTTTCGAAGCACGTTGAAAGTTGTTTGGACGTGGTTACAATTACGAACAAAGTGCTTCGAAGAACGTTGAAAGTTGTTTGGACGTGGTAACAATTACGAACAAAGTGCTTCGAAGCACGTTGAAAGTTGTTTGGACGTGGTAACAATTACGAACAAAGTGCTTCGAACAACGTTGAAAGTAGTTTGGACGTGGTTACAATTACGAACAAAGTGCTTCGAACCACGTTGAAAGTTGTTTGGACGTGGTAACAATTACGAACAAAGTGCTTCGAAGCACGTTGAAAGTTGTTTAAACGTGGTTACAATTACGAACAAAGTGCTTCGAAGAACGTTGAAAGTTGTTTGGACGTGGAAACAATTACGAACAAAGTGCTTCGAAGCACGTTGAAAGTTGTTTGGACGTGGTTAGAATTACGAACAAAGTGCTTCGAAGCACGTTGAAAGTTGTTTGAACGTGGTAACAATTACGAACAAAGTGCTTCGAAGCACGTTGAAAGTTGTTTGGACGTAGTTAGAATTACAAACAAAGTGTTTCGAAGCACGTTGAAAGTTGTTTGGACGTAGTAAGAATTACGGACAAAGTGTTTGAAAGCACGTTAAAAGTTGTTTGGACGTGGTAAGAATTACGAACAAAGTGTTTCGAAGCACGTTGAAAGTTGTTTGGACGTGGTAAGAGTTACGAACAAAGTGTTTCGAAGCACGTTGAAAGTTGTTTGGACGTGGTAAGAATTACGAACAAAGTGTTTCGAAGCACGTTGAAAGTTGTTTGGACGTGGTAAGAATTACGAACAAAGTGTTTCGAAGCACGTTGAAAGTTGTTTGGACGTGGTAAGAATTACGAACAAAGTGTTTCGAAGCACGTTGAAAGTTGTTTGGACGTGGTAAGAATTACGAACAAAGTGCTTCGAAGCACGTTGAAAGTTGTTTGGACGTGGTTAGAACTACGAACAAAGTGCTTCGAAGCACGTTGAAAGTTGTTTGGACGTGGTAAGAATTACGAACAAAGTGTTTCGAAGCAGGTTGAAATTTGTTTGGACGTGGTGAGAGATACGAACAAAGTGTTTCGAAGCACGTTGAAAGTTGTTTGGACGTGGTAACAATTACGAACAAAGTGCTTCGAAGCACGTTGAAAGTTGTTTGGACGTGGTAACAATTACGAACAAAGTGCTTCGAACAACGTTGAAAGTAGTTTGGACGTGGTTACAATTACGAACAAAGTGCTTCGAACCACGTTGAAAGTTGTTTGGACGTGGTAAGAATTACGAACAAAGTGCTTCGAAGCACGTTGAAAGTTTTTTGGACGTGGTAATAATTACGAACAAAGTGTTTCGAAGCACGTTGAAAGTTGTTTGGACGTGGTAAGAATTACGAACAAAGTGCTTCGAAGCACGTTGAAAGTTGTTTGGACGTGGTTAGAACTACGAACAAAGTGCTTCGAAGCACGTTGAAAGTTGTTTGGACGTGGTTAGAACTACGAACAAAGTGCTTCGAAGCACGTTGAAAGTTGTTTGGACGTGGTAAGAATTACGAACAAAGTGTTTCGAAGCACGTTGAAAGTTGTTTGGACGTGGTAAGAATTACGAACAAAGTGTTTCGAAGCACGTTAAAAGTTGTTTGGACGTGGTAACAATTACGAACAAAGTGCTTCGAAGCACGTTGAAAGTTGTTTGGACGTGGTAACAATTACGAACAAAGTGCTTCGAACAACGTTGAAAGTAGTTTGGACGTGGTTACAATTACGAACAAAGTGCTTCGAACCACGTTGAAAGTTGTTTGGACGTGGTAAGAATTACGAACAAAGTGCTTCGAAGCACGTTGAAAGTTTTTTGGACGTGGTAATAATTACGAACAAAGTGCTTCGAAGCACGTTGAAAGTTGTTTAAACGTGGTTACAATTACGAACAAAGTGCTTCGAAGAACGTTGAAAGTTGTTTGGACGTGGAAACAATTACGAACAAAGTGCTTCGAAGCACGTTGAAAGTTGTTTGGACGTGGTTAGAATTACGAACAAAGTGCTTCGAAGCACGTTGAAAGTTGTTTGAACGTGGTAACAATTACGAACAAAGTGCTTCGAAGCACGTTGAAAGTTGTTTGGACGTAGTTAGAATTACAAACAAAGTGTTTCGAAGCACGTTGAAAGTTGTTTGGACGTAGTAAGAATTACGGACAAAGTGTTTGGAAGCACGTTGAAAGTTGTTTAGACGTGGTAAGAATTACGAACAAGGTGTTTCGAAGCACGTTGAAAGTTGTTTGGACGTAGTTAGAATTACAAACAAAGTGTTTCGAAGCACGTTGAAAGTTGTTTGGACGTAGTAAGAATTACGGACAAAGTGTTTGGAAGCACGTTAAAAGTTGTTTGGACGTGGTAAGAATTACGAACAAAGTGTTTCGAAGCACGTTGAAAGTTGTTTGGACGTGGTAAGAATTACGAACAAAGTGTTTCGAAGCACGTTGAAAGTTGTTTGGACGTGGTAAGAATTACGAACAAAGTGTTTCGAAGCACGTTGAAATTTGTTTGGACGTGGTAAGAATTACGAACAAAGTGCTTCGAAGCACGTTGAAAGTTGTTTGGACGTGGTTAGAACTACGAACAAAGTGTTTCGAAGCACGTTGAAAGTTGTTTGGACGTGGTAAGAATTACGAACAAAGTGTTTCGAAGCACGTTGAAAGTTGTTTGGACGTGGTGAGAGATACGAACAAAGTGCTTCGAAGCACGCTGAAAGTTGTTTAGACGTGGTAAGAATTACGAACAAGGTGTTTCGAAGCACGTTGAAAGTTGTTTGGACGTAGTAAGAATTACGGACAAAGTGTTTGGAAGCACGTTAAAAGTTGTTTGGACGTGGTAAGAATTACGAACAAAGTGTTTCGAAGCACGTTGAAAGTTGTTTGGACGTGGTCAGAATTACGAACAAAGTGCTTCGAAGCACGTTGAAAGTTGTTTGGACGTGGTAAGAATTACGAACAAAGTGCTTCGAAGCACGTTGAAAGTTGTTTGGACGTGGTAAGAATTACGAACAAAGTGTTTCGAAGCACGATGAAAGTTGTTTGGACGTGGTAAGAATTACGAACAAAGTGTTTCGAAGCACGTTGAAAGTTGTTTGGACGTGGTAAGAATTACGAACAAAGTGTTTCGAAGCACGTTGAAAGTTGTTTGGACGTGGTAAGAATTACGAACAAAGTGTTTCGAAGCACGTTGAAAGTTGTTTGGACGTGGTAAGAATTACGAACAAAGTGTTTCGAAGCAGGTTGAAATTTGTTTGGACGTGGTGAGAGATACGAACAAAGTGCTTCGAAGCACGCTGAAAGTTGTTTAGACGTGGTAAAAATTACGAACAAGGTGTTTCGAAGCACGTTGAAAGTTGTTTGGACGTAGTTAGAATTACAAACAAAGTGTTTCGAAGCACGTTGAAAGTTGTTTGGACGTAGTAAGAATTACGGACAAAGTGTTTGGAAGCACGTTAAAAGTTGTTTGGACGTGGTAAGAATTACGAACAAAGTGTTTCGAAGCACGTTGAAAGTTGTTTGGACGTGGTAAGAATTACGAACAAAGTGTTTCGAAGCACGTTGAAATTTGTTTGGACGTGGTGAGAGATACGAACAAAGTGCTTCGAAGCACGCTGAAAGTTGTTTAGACGTGGTAAGAATTACGAACAAGGTGTTTCGAAGCACGTTGAAAGTTGTTTGGACGTAGTTAGAATTACAAACAAAGTGTTTCGAAGCACGTTGAAAGTTGTTTGGACGTAGTAAGAATTACGGACAAAGTGTTTGGAAGCACGTTAAGAGTTGTTTGGACGTGGTAAGAATTACGAACAAAGTGTTTTGAAGCACGCTGAAAGTTGTTTAGACGTGGTAAGAATTAAGAACAAGGTGTTTCGAAGCACGTTGAAAGTTGTTTGGACGTAGTTAGAATTACAAACAAAGTGTTTCGAAGCACGTTGAAAGTTGTTTGGACGTAGTTAGAATTACAAACAAAGTGTTTCGAAGCACGTTGAAAGTTGTTTGGACGTGGTTAGAATTACGAACAAAGTGTTTCGAAGCACATTGAAAGTTGTTTGGACGTGGTAAGAATTACAAACAAAGTGTTTCGAAGCACGTTGAAAGTTGTTTGGACGTGGTTGGAATTACGAACAAGGTGTTTCGAAGCACGTTGAAATTTGTTTGGACGTGGTGAGAGATACGAACAAAGTGCTTCGAAGCACGCTGAAAGTTGTTTAGACGTGGTAAGAATTACGAACAAGGTGTTTCGAAGCACGTTGAAAGTTGTTTAGACGTGGTAAGAATTACGAACTAGGTGTTTCGAAGCACGTTGAAAGTTGTTTGGACGTTGTAAGAATTACGGACAAAGTGTTTGGAAGCACGTTAAAAGTTGTTTGGACGTGTTAAGAATTACGAACAAAGTGTTTCGAAGCACGTTGGAAGTTGTTTGGACGTGGTTAGAATTACGAAAAAAGTGCTTCGAAGCACGTAAAAAGTTGTTTGGACGTGGTTACAATTACGAACAAAGTGCTTCGAAGCACGTTGAAAGTTATTTGGACGTGGTTAGAATTACGAACAAAGTGTTTCGAAGCACGTTAAAAGTTGTTTGGACGTGGTTAGAATTACGAACAAATTGTTTCGAAGCTCGTTAAAAGTTGTTTGGACGTGGTAAGAATTACGAACAAGGTGTTTCGAAGCACGTTGAAAGTTGTTTGGACGTGGTAAGAATTACGAACAAAGTGTTTGGAAGCACGTTGAAAGTTGTTTGGACGTGGTTAGAATTACAAACAAAGTGTTTCGAAGCACGTTGAAAGTTGTTTGGACGTGGTAACAATTACGAACAAAGTGTTTCGAAGCACGTTGAAAGTTGTTTGGACGTGGTAAGAATTACGAACAAAGTGTTTCGAAGCACGTTGAAAGTTGTTTGGACGTGGTTAGAATTACGAAAAAAGTGCTTCGAAGCACGTAAAAAGTTGTTTGGACGTGGTTAGAATTACGAACAAAGTGCTTCGAAGCACGTTGAAAGTTGTTTGGACGTGGTTAGAATTACGAACAAAGTGCTTCGAAGCACGTAAAAAGTTGTTTGGACGTGGTAACAATTACGAACAAAGTGCTTCGAAGAACGTTGAAAGTTGTTTGGACGTATTAACAATTACGAACAAAGTGCTTCGAAGCACGTTGAAAGTTGTTTGGACGTGGTTAGAATTACAAACAAAGTGTTTCGAAGCACGTTAAAAGTTGTTTGGTCGTGGTTAGAATTACGAACAAAGTGTTTCGAAGCACGTTGAAAGTTGTTTGGACGTGGTTAGAATTACGAACAAAGTGTTTCGAAGCACGTTGAAAGTTGTTTGGACGTGGTAAGAATTACGAACAAAGTGTTTCGAAGCACGTTGAAAGTTGTTTGGACGTGGTAAGAATTACAAACAAAGTGTTTCGAAGCACGTTGAAAGTTGTTTGGACGTGGTTGGAATTACGAACAAAGTGCTTCGAAGCACGTTGAAAGTTGTTTGGACGTGGTTAGAATTACGAACAAAGTGCTTCGAAGCACGTAAAAAGTTGTTTGGACGTGGTAACAATTACGAACAAAGTGCTTCGAAGAACGTTGAAAGTTGTTTGGACGTATTAACAATTACGAACGAAGTGCTTCGAAGCACGTTGAAAGTTGTTTGGACGTAGTTAGAATTACAAACAAAGTGTTTCGAAGCACGTTGAAAGTTGTTTGGACGTGGTAAGAATTACGAACAAAGTGTTTGGAAGCACGTTAAAAGTTGTTTGGTCGTGGTTAGAATTACGAACAAAGTGTTTCGAAGCACGTTGAAAGTTGTTTGGACGTGGTTAGAATTACGAACAAAGTGTTTCGAAGCACGTTGAAAGTTGTTTGGACGTGGTAAGAATTACGAAAAAAGTGTTTCGAAGCACGTTGAAAGTTGTTTGGACGTGGTAAGAATTACAAACAAAGTGTTTCGAAGCACGTTGAAAGTTGTTTGGACGTGGTTGGAATTACGAACAAAGTGTTTCGAAGCACGTTGAAATTTGTTTGGACGTGGTGAGAGATACGAACAAAGTGCTTCGAAGCACGCTGAAAGTTGTTTAGACGTGGTAAGAATTACGAACAAGGTGTTTCGAAGCACGTTGAAAGTTGTTTAGACGTGGTAAGAATTACGAACTAGGTGTTTCGAAGCACGTTGAAAGTTGTTTGGACGTAGTAAGAATTACGGACAAAGTGTTTGGAAGCACGTTAAAAGTTGTTTGGACGTGTTAAGAATTACGAACAAAGTGTTTCGAAGCACGTTGGAAGTTGTTTGGACGTGGTTAGAATTACGAAAAAAGTGCTTCGAAGCACGTAAAAAGTTGTTTGGACGTGGTTACAATTACGAACAAAGTGCTTCGAAGCACGTTGAAAGTTATTTGGACGTGGTTAGAATTACGAACAAAGTGTTTCGAAGCACGTTAAAAGTTGTTTGGACGTGGTTAGAATTACGAACAAATTGTTTCGAAACTCGTTAAAAGTTGTTTGGACGTGGTAAGAATTACGAACAAAGTGTTTGGAAGCACGTTGAAAGTTGTTTGGACGTGGTTAGAATTACGAAAAAAGTGCTTCGAAGCACGTAAAAAGTTGTTTGGACGTGGTAAGAATTACAAACAAAGTGTTTCGAAGCACGTTGAAAGTTGTTTGGACGTGGTAACAATTACGAACAAAGTGTTTCGAAGCACGTTGAAAGTTGTTTGGACGTGGTAAGAATTACAAACAAAGTGTTTCGAAGCACGTTGAAAGTTGTTTGGACGTGGTTAGAATTACAAACAAAGTGTTTCGAAGCACGTGGAAAGTTGTTTGGACGTGGTAACAATTACGAACAAAGTGTTTCGAAGCACGTTGAAAGTTGTTTGGACGTGGTAAGAATTACGAACAAAGTGTTTCGAAGCACGTTGAAAGTTGTTTAGAATTACGAAAAAAGTGCTTCGAAGCACGTAAAAAGTTGTTTGGACGTGGTTAGAATTACGAACAAAGAGCTTCGAAGCACGTTGAAAGTTGTTTGGACGTGGTTAGAATTACGAACAAAGTGCTTCGAAGCACGTAAAAAGTTGTTTGGACGTGGTAACAATTACGAACAAAGTGCTTCGAAGAACGTTGAAAGTTGTTTGGACGTATTAACAATTACGAACAAAGTGCTTCGAAGCACGTTGAAAGTTGTTTGGACGTAGTTAGAATTACAAACAAAGTGTTTCGAAGCACGTTGAAAGTTGTTTGGACGTGGTAAGAATTACGAACAAAGTGTTTGGAAGCACGTTAAAAGTTGTTTGGTCGTGGTTAGAATTACGAACAAAGTGTTTCGAAGCACGTTGAAAGTTGTTTGGACGTGGTAAGAATTACGAACAAAGTGTTTCGAAGCACGTAAAAAGTTGTTTGGACGTGGTTAGAATTACGAACAAAGAGCTTCGAAGCACGTTGAAAGTTGTTTGGACGTGGTTAGAATTACGAACAAAGTGCTTCGAAGCACGTAAAAAGTTGTTTGGACGTGGTAAGAATTACGAACAAAGTGTTTGGAAGCACGTTGAAAGTTGTTTGGACGTGGTTAGAATTACAAACAAAGTGTTTCGAAGCACGTTGAAAGTTGTTTGGACGTGGTAACAATTACGAACAAAGTGTTTCGAAGCACGTTGAAAGTTGTTTGGACGTGGTAAGAATTACAAACAAAGTGTTTCGAAGCACGTTGAAAGTTGTTTGGACGTGGTTAGAATTACAAACAAAGTGTTTCGAAGCACGTTGAAAGTTGTTTGGACGTGGTAACAATTACGAACAAAGTGTTTCGAAGCACGTTGAAAGTTGTTTTCACGTGGTTAGAATTACGAACAAAGTGCTTCGAAGCACGTAAAAAGTTGTTTGGACGTGGTAAGAATTACGAACAAAGTGTTTGGAAGCACGTTGAAAGTTGTTTGGACGTGGTTAGAATTACAAACAAAGTGTTTCGAAGCACGTTGAAAGTTGTTTGGACGTGGTAACAATTACGAACAAAGTGTTTCGAAGCACGTTGAAAGTTGTTTGGACGTGGTAAGAATTACAAACAAAGTGTTTCGAAGCACGTTGAAAGTTGTTTGGACGTGGTTAGAATTACAAACAAAGTGTTTCGAAGCACGTTGAAAGTTGTTTGGACGTGGTAACAATTACGAACAAAGTGTTTCGAAGCACGTAAAAAGTTGTTTGGACGTGGTAAGAATTACGAACAAAGTGTTTCGAAGCACGTTGAAAGTTGTTTAGAATTACGAAAAAAGTGCTTCGAAGCACGTAAAAAGTTGTTTGGACGTGGTTAGAATTACGAACAAAGAGCTTCGAAGCACGTTGAAAGTTGTTTGGACGTGGTTAGAATTACGAACAAAGTGCTTCGAAGCACGTAAAAAGTTGTTTGGACGTGGTAACAATTACGAACAAAGTGCTTCGAAGAACGTTGAAAGTTGTTTGGACGTATTAACAATTACGAACAAAGTGCTTCGAAGCACGTTGAAAGTTGTTTGGACGTAGTTAGAATTACAAACAAAGTGTTTCGAAGCACGTTGAAAGTTGTTTGGACGTGGTAAGAATTACGAACAAAGTGTTTGGAAGCACGTTGAAAGTTGTTTGGACGTAGTTAGAATTACAAACAAAGTGTTTCGAAGCACGTTGAAAGTTGTTTGGACGTGGTAAGAATTACGAACAAAGTGTTTGGAAGCACGTTAAAAGTTGTTTGGTCGTGGTTAGAATTACGAACAAAGTGTTTCGAAGCACGTTGAAAGTTGTTTGGACGTGGTAAGAATTACGAACAAAGTGCTTCGAAGCACGTAAAAAGTTGTTTGGACGTGGTTAGAATTACGAACAAAGAGCTTCGAACCACGTTGAAAGTTGTTTGGACCTGGTTAAAATTACGAACAAAGTGCTTCGAAGCACGTTGAAAGTTGTTTGGACGTGGTTAAAATTACGAACAAAGTGCTTCGAAGCACGTTGAAAGTTGTTTGGACGTTGGTAAGAATTACGAACAAAGTGCTTCGAAGCACGTTGAAAGTTGTTTGGACGTGGTTAGAATTACGAACAAAGTGCTTCGAAGCACGTAAAAAGTTGTTTGGACGTGGTAACAATTACGAACAAAGTGCTTCGAAGAACGTTGAAAGTTGTTTGGACGTGGTAAGAATTACGAACAAAGTGTTTCGAAGCACGTTGAAAGTTGTTTGGACGTAGTATGAATTACAAACAAAGTGTTTCGAAGCACGATGAAAGTTGTTTGGACGTGGTAAGAATTACGAACAAAGTGTTTGGAAGCACGTTAAAAGTTGTTTGGACGTGGTAAGAATTACGAACAAAGTGTTTGGAAGCACGTTAAAAATTGTTTGGACGTGGTTAGAATTACGAACAAAGTGTTTCGAAGCACGTTGAAAGTTGTTTGGACGTAGTTAGAATTACAAACAAAGTGCTTCGAAGCACGTTGAAAGTTGTTTGGACGTGGTTAGAATTACAAACAAAGTGTTTCGAAGCACGTTGAAAGTTGTTTGGACGTGGTTAGAATATCGCACAAAGTGTTTCGAAGCACGTTGAAAGTTGTTTGGACGTAGTAAGAATTACGGACAAAGTGTTTGGAAGCACGTTAAAAGTTGTTTGGACGTGGTAAGAATTACGAACAAAGTGTTTCGAAGCACGCTGAAAGTTGTTTAGACGTGGTAAGAATTACGAACAAAGTGTTTCGAAGCACGTTGAAAGTTGTTTGGACGTAGTTAGAATTACAAACAAAGTGCTTCGAAGCACGTTGAAAGTTGTTTGGACGAGATTAGAATTGCGAACAAAGTGCTTTGAAGCACGTTGAAAGTTGTTTGGACGTGGTTAGAATTACGAACAAAGTGTTTCGAAGCACGTTGAAAGTTGTTTGGACGTGGTTGGAATTGCGAACAAAGTGCTTCGAAGCACGTTGAAAGTTGTTTGGACGTGGTTAGAATTACGAACAAAGTGCTTCGAAGCACGTTGAAAGTTATTTGGACGTGGTAAGAATTACGAACAAAGTGTTTCGAAGCACGTTGAAAGTTGTTTGGACGTGGTAAGAATTATGAACAAAGTGCTTCCAAGTACTTTGAAAGTTGTTTGGACGTGGTAAGAATTACGAACAAAGTGCTTTCAAGCACCTTGAAAGAAGTTTTGACGTGGTTAGAATTACAAACAAAGTGTTTCGAAGCACGTTGAAAGTTGTTTGGACGTGGTAAGAATTACGAACAAAGTGTTTCGAAGCACGTTAAAAGTTGTTTGGACGTGGTTAGAATTACGAACAAAGTGTTTGGAAGCACGTTGAAAGTTGTTTGGACGTGGTTAGAATTACAAACAAAGTGTTTCCAAGCACTTTGAAAGTTGTTTGGACGTGGTAAGAATTACGAACAAAGTGTTTCGAAGCACGTTGAAAGTTGTTTGGACGTGGTAACAATTACGAACAAAGTGTTTCGAAGCACGTTGAAAGTTGTTTGGACGTGGTAAGAATTACGAACAAAGTGTTTCGAAGCACGTTGAAAGTTGTTTGGACGTGGTTAGAATTACGAACAAAGTGTTTCGAAGCACGTTGAAAGTTGTTTGGACGTAGTTAGAATTACAAACAAAGTGCTTCGAAGCACGTTGAAAGTTGTTTGGACGTGGTTAGAATTACAAACAAAGTGTTTCGAAGCACGTTGAAAGTTGTTTGGACGTGGTTAGAATTACGAACAAAGTGCTTCAAAGAACGTTGAAAGTTGTTTGGACGTGGTTAGAATTACGAACAAAGTGCTTCAAAGAACGTTGAAAGTTGTTTGGACGTGGTCAGAATTACGAACAAAGTGCTTCGAAGCACGTTGAAAGTTGTTTGGACGTGGTTGGAACTACGAACAAAGTGCTTCGAAGCACGTTGAAAGTTGTTTGGACGTGGTAAGAATTACGAACAAAGTGCTTTCAAGCACCTTGAAAGTAGTTTTGACGTGGTTAGAATTACAAACAAAGTGTTTCGAAGCACGTTGAAAGTTGTTTGGACGTGGTAAGAATTACGAACAAAGTGTTTCGAAGCACGTTAAAAGTTGTTTGGACGTGGTTAGAATTACGAACAAAGTGTTTGAAAGCACGTTGAAAGTTGTTTGGACGTGGTTAGAATTACAAACAAAGTGTTTCGAAGCACGTTGAAAGTTGTTTGGACGTGGTTAGAATTACGAACAAAGTGCTTCGAAGCACGTTGAAAGTTGTTTGGACGTGGTCAGAATTACGAACAAAGTGCTTCGAAGCACGTTCAAAGTTGTTTGGACCTGGTTAAAATTACGAACAAAGTGCTTCGAACCACGTTGAAAGTTGTTTGGACGTGGTTAGAATTACGAACAAAGTGCTTCGAACCACGTTGAAAGTTGTTTGGACGTGGTTAGAATTACGAACAAAGTGCTTCGAAGAACGTTGAAAGTTGTTTGGACGTGGTTAGAATTACGAACAAAGTGCTTCAAAGAACGTTGAAAGTTGTTTGGACGTGGTCAGAATTACGAACAAAGTGCTTCGAAGCACGTTGAAAGTTGTTTGGACGTGGTTGGAACTACGAACAAAGTGCTTCGAAGCACGTTGAAAGTTGTTTGGACGTGGTTAGAATTACGAACAAAGTGCTTCGAAGCACGTTGAAAGTTGTTTGGACGTGGTCAGAATTACGAACAAAGTGCTTCGAAGCACGTTGAAAGTTGTTTGGACGTGGTTAGAATTACGAAGAAAGTGCTTCGAAGCACGTTGAAAATTGTTTGGACGTGGTTAGAATTACGAACAAAGTGCTTCGAAGCGCGTTGAAAGTTGTTTGGACGAGGTTAGAATTACGAACAAAGTGTTTCGAAGCACGTTGAAAAATGTTTGAACGTGGTTAGGATTACGAACAAAGTGCTTCGAAGCACGTTGAAAGTTGTTTGGACGTGGTTAGAATTACGAAGAAAGTGCTTCGAAGCACGTTGAAAGTTGTTTGGACGTGGTTAGAATTACGAACAAAGTGCTTCGAAGCACGTTGAAAGTTGTTTGAACGTGGTTAGAATTACGAACAAAGTGCTTCGAAGCACGTTGAAAGTTGTTTGGACGTGGTTAGAATTACGAAGAAAGTGCTTCGAAGCACGTTGAAAATTGTTTGAACGTGGTTAGAATTACGAAGAAAGTGCTTCGAAGCACGTTGAAAGTTGTTTGAACGTGGTTAGAATTACGAAGAAAGTGCTTCGAAGCACGTTGAAAGTTGTTTAAACGTGGTTAGAATTACGAACAAAGTGCTTCGAAGCACGTTGAAAGTTGTTTGGACGTGGTTAGAATTACGAACAAAGTGCTTCGAAGCACGTTGAAAGTTGTTTGGACGTGGTTAGAATTACGAACAAAGTGCTTCGAAGCACGTTGAAAGTTGTTTGGACGTGGTAAGAATTACGAAGAAAGTGCTTCGAAGCACGTTGAAAATTGTTTGGACGTGGTTAGAATTACGAACAAAGTGCTTCGAAGCAAGTTGAAAGTTGTTTGGACGTGGTTAGAATTACGAACAAAGTACTTCGAAGCAAGTTGAAAGTTGTTTGGACGTGGTTAGAGTTACGAACAAAGTGCTTCGAAGCACGTTGAAAGTTGTTTGGACGTGGTTAGAATTACGAACAAAGTGCTTTGAAGCACGTTGAAAGTTGTTTGAACGTGGTTAGAATTACGAACAAAGTGCTTCGAAGCGCGTTGAAAGTTGTTTGGACGAGGTTAGAATTACGAACAAAGTGTTTCGAAGCACGTTGAAAAATGTTTGAACGTGGTTAGAATTACGAACAAAGTGCTTTGAAGCACGTTGAAAGTTGTTTGAACGTGGTTAGAATTACGAAGAAAGTGCTTCGAAGCACGTTGAAAGTTGTTTGAACGTGGTTAGAATTACGAACAAAGTGCTTCGAAGCACGTTGAAAGTTGTTTGAACGTGGTTAGAATTACGAAGAAAGTGCTTCGAAGCACGTTGAAAGTTGTTTGGACGTGGTTAGAATTACGAACAAAGTGCTTCGAAGCACGTTGAAAGTTGTTTGGACGTGGTTAGAATTACGAACAAAGTGCTTCGAAGCACGTTGAAAGTTGTTTGGACGTGGTTACAATTACGAACAAAGTGCTTCGAAGCACGTTGAAAGTTGTTTGGACGTGGTTACAATTACGAACAAAGTGCTTCGAAGCACGATGAAAGTTGTTTGGACGTGGTAAGAATTACGAACAAAGTGCTTCGAAGCACGATTAAAGTTGTTTGGACGTGGTTAGAATTACGAACAAAGTGCTTCGAAGCACGTTTAAAGTTGTTTGGACGTGGTTAGAATTACGACCAAAGTGCTTCGAAGCACTTTGAAAGTTGTTTGGACGTGGTTACAATTACGAACAAAGTGCTTCGAAGCACGATGAAAGTTGTTTGGACGTGGTTAGAATTACGAACAAAGAGCTTCGAAGCACTTTGAAAGTTGTTTGGACGTGGTTACAATTACGAACAAAGTGCTTCGAAGCACGTTGAAAGTTGTTTGGACGTGGTTACAATTACGAACAAAGTGCTTCGAAGCACGATGAAAGTTGTTTGGACGTGGTAAGAATTACGAACAAAGTGCTTCGAAGCACGATGAAAGTTGTTTGGACGTGGTAAGAATTACGCACAAAGTGCTTCGAAGCACGTTGAAAGTTGTTTGGACGTGGTTACAATTACGAACAAAGTGCTTCGAAGCACGTTGAAAGTTGTTTGGACGTGGTTACAATTACGAACAAAGTGCTTCGAAGCACGTTGAAAGTTGTTTGGACGTGGTTAGAATTACGAACAAAGGGCTTCGAAGCACGTTGAAAGTTGTTTGGACGTGGTAAGAATTACGAACAGAGTGTTTCGAAGCACGTTGAAAGTTGTTTGGACGTGGTTAGAATTCCGAACAAAGTGCTTCGAAGCACGTTGAAAGTTGTTTGGATGTGGTTAGAATAACGAACAAAGTGCTTCGAAGCACGTTGAAAGTTGTTTGGACGTGGTTAGAATTACGAACAAAGTGCTTCGAAGCACGTTGAAAGTTGTTTGGACGTGGTTAGAATTCCGAACAAAGTGCTTTGAACCACGTTGAAAGTTGTTTGGACGTGGTTAAAATTTCGAACAAAGTGCTTCGAAGCACGTTGAAAGTTGTTTGGATGTGGTTAGAATTACGAACAATGTGCTTCGAAGCACGTTGAAAGTTGTTTGGACGTGGTTAGAATTACGAACAAAGTGCTTCGAAGCACGTTGAAAGTTGTTTGGACGTGGTTAGAATTACGAACAAAGTGCTTCGAAGCACGTTGAAAGTTGTTTGGTTGTGGTTAGAATTACGAACAAAGTGCTTCGAAGCACGTTGAAAGTTGTTTGGACGTGGTTAAAATTTCGAACAAAGTGCTTCGAAGCACGTTGAAAGTTGTTTGGACGTGGTAAGAATTACGAACAAAGTGCTTCGAAGCACGATGAAAGTTGTTTGGATGTGGTTAGAATTCCGAACAAAGTGCTTCGAAGCACGTTGAAAGTTGTTTGGACGTGGTTAGAATTACGAACAAAGTGCTTCGAAGCACGTTGAAAGTTGTTTGGTTGTGGTTAGAATTACGAACAAAGTGCTTCGAAGCACGTTGAAAGTTGTTTGGACGTGGTTAAAATTTCGAACAAAGTGCTTCGAAGCACGTTGAAAGTTGTTTGGATGTGGTTAGAATTAAGAACAAAGTGCTTTGAACCACGTTGAAAGTTGTTTGGACGTGGTAAGAATTACGAACAAAGTGCTTCGAAGCACGTTGAAAGTTGTTTGGACGTGGTTAGAACTACGAACAAAGTGCTTCGAAACACGTTGAAAGTTGTTTGGACGTGGTTAGAATTACGAACAAAGTGCTTCGAAGCACGTTGAAAGTTGTTTGGTTGTGGTTAGAATTACGAACAAAGTGCTTCGAAGCACGTTGAAAGTTGTTTGGACGTGGTTAGAACTACGAACAAAGTGCTTCGAAACACGTTGAAAGTTGTTTGGACGTGGTTAGAATTACGAACAAAGTGCTTCGAAGCACGTTGAAAGTTGTTTGGTTGTGGTTAGAATTACGAACAAAGTGCTTCGAAGCACGTTGAAAGTTGTTTGGACGTGGTTAGAATTACGAACAAAGTGCTTCGAAGCACGATGAAAGTTGTTTGGTTGTGGTTAAAATTTCGAACAAAGTGCTTCGAAGCACGTTGAAAGTTGTTTGGACGTGGTTAGAATTACGAACAAAGTGCTTCGAAGCACGTTGAAAGTTGTTTGGACGTGGTTAGAATTACGAACAAAGTGCTTCGAAGCACGTTGAAAGTTGTTTGGTTGTGGTTAGAATTACGAACAAAGTGCTTCGAAGCACGTTGAAAGTTGTTTGGACGTGGTTAGAACTACGAACAAAGTGCTTCGAAATACGTTGAAAGTGGTTTGGACGTGGTAAGAATTACGAACAAAGTGCTTCGAAGCACGATGAAAGTTGTTTGGATGTGGTTAGAATAACGAACAAAGTGCTTCGAAGCACGTTGAAAGTTGTTTGGACGTGGTTAGAATTACGAACAAAGTGCTTCGAAGCACGTTGAAAGTTGTTTGGACGTGGTTAGAATTACGAACAAAGTGCTTCGAAGCACGTTGAAAGTTGTTTGGTTGTGGTTAGAATTACGAACAAAGTGCTTCGAAGCACGTTGAAAGTTGTTTGGACGTGGTTAAAATTTCGAACAAAGTGCTTCGAAGCACGTTGAAAGTTGTTTGGACGTGGTTAGAACTACGAACAAAGTGCTTCGAAACACGTTGAAAGTTGTTTGGACGTGGTTAAAATTTCGAACAAAGTGCTTCGAAGCACGTTGAAAGTTGTTTGGACGTGGTAAGAATTACGAACAAAGTGCTTCGAAGCACGATGAAAGTTGTTTGGATGTGGTTAGAATTCCGAACAAAGTGCTTCGAAGCACGTTGAAAGTTGTTTGGACGTGGTTAGAATTACGAACAAAGTGCTTCGAAGCACGTTGAAAGTTGTTTGGACGTGGTTAGAACTACGAACAAAGTGCTTCGAAACACGTTGAAAGTTGTTTGGACGTGGTTAAAATTTCGAACAAAGTGCTTCGAAGCACGTTGAAAGTTGTTTGGATGTGGTTAGAATTACGAACAATGTGCTTCGAAACACGTTGAAAGTTGTTTGGACGTGGTGAGAATTACGAACAAAGTGCTTCGAAGCACGATGAAAGTTGTTTGGATGTGGTTAGAATAACGAACAAAGTGCTTCGAAGCACGTTGAAAGTTGTTTGGACGTGGTTAGAATTACGAACAAAGTGCTTCGAAGCACGTTGAAAGTTGTTTGGACGTGGTTAGAACTACGAACAAAGTGCTTCGAAGCACGTTGAAAGTTGTTTGGTTGTGGTTAGAATTACGAACAAAGTGCTTCGAAGCACGTTGAAAGTTGTTTGGACGTGGTTAAAATTTCGAACAAAGTGCTTCGAAGCACGATGAAAGTTGTTTGGACGTGGTAAGAATTACGAACAAAGTGCTTCGAAGCACGATGAAAGTTGTTTGGATGTGGTTAGAATTCCGAACAAAGTGCTTCGAAGCACGTTGAAAGTTGTTTGGACGTGGTTAGAATTACGAACAAAGTGCTTCGAAGCACGTTGAAAGTTGTTTGGTTGTGGTTAGAATTACGAACAAAGTGCTTCGAAGCACGTTGAAAGTTGTTTGGACGTGGTTAAAATTTCGAACAAAGTGCTTCGAAGCACGTTGAAAGTTGTTTGGATGTGGTTAGAATTAAGAACAAAGTGCTTTGAACCACGTTGAAAGTTGTTTGGACGTGGTAAGAATTACGAACAAAGTGCTTCGAAGCACGTTGAAAGTTGTTTGGACGTGGTTAGAACTACGAACAAAGTGCTTCGAAACACGTTGAAAGTTGTTTGGATGTGGTTAAAATTTCGAACAAAGTGCTTCGAAGCACGTTGAAAATTGTTTGGATGTGGTTAGAATTACGAACAATGTGCTTCGAAACACGTTGAAAGTTGTTTGGACGTGGTAAGAATTACGAACAAAGTGCTTCGAAGCACGATGAAAGTTGTTTGGATGTGGTTAGAATTACGAACAAAGTGCTTCGAAGCACGTTGAAAGTTGTTTGGACGTGGTTAGAATTACGAACAAAGTGCTTCGAAGCACGTTGAAAGTTGTTTGGACGTGGTTAGAATTACGAACAAAGTGCTTCGAAGCACGTTGAAAGTTGTTTGGACGTGGTTAGAATTACGAACAAAGTGCTTCGAAGCACGTTGAAAGTTGTTTGGACGTGGTTAGAACTACGAACAAAGTGCTTCGAAACACGTTGAAAGTTGTTTGGACGTGGTTAAAATTTCGAACAAAGTGCTTCGAAGCACGTTGAAAGTTGTTTGGATGTGGTTAGAATTACGAACAAAGTGCTTCGAAGCACGTTGAAAGTTGTTTGGACGTGGTTAGAATTACGAACAAAGTGCTTCGAAGCACGTTGAAAGTTGTTTGGTTGTGGTTAGAATTACGAACAAAGTGCTTCGAAGCACGTTGAAAGTTGTTTGGACGTGGTTAAAATTTCGAACAAAGTGCTTCGAAGCACGTTGAAAGTTGTTTGGACGTGGTTAGAACTACGAACAAAGTGCTTCGAAGCACGTTGAAAGTTGTTTGGACGTGGTTAGAATTACGAACAAAGTGCTTCGAAGCACGTTGAAAGTTGTTTGGACGTGGTTAGAATTACGAACAAAGTGCTTCGAAGCACGTTGAAAGTTGTTTGGACGTGGTTAGAACTACGAACAAAGTGCTTCGAAACACGTTGAAAGTTGTTTGGACGTGGTTAAAATTTCGAACAAAGTGCTTCGAAGCACGTTGAAAGTTGTTTGGATGTGGTTAGAATCACGAACAAAGTGCTTCGAAGCACGTTGAAAGTTGTTTGGACGTGGTTAGAATTACGAACAAAGTGCTTCGAAGCACGTTGAAAGTTGTTTGGTTGTGGTTAGAATTACGAACAAAGTGCTTCGAAGCACGTTGAAAGTTGTTTGGACGTGGTTAAAATTTCGAACAAAGTGCTTCGAAGCACGTTGAAAGTTGTTTGGACGTGGTTAGAACTACGAACAAAGTGCTTCGAAGCACGTTGAAAGTTGTTTGGACGTGGTTAGAATTACGAACAAAGTGCTTCGAAGCACGTTGAAAGTTGTTTGGACGTGGTTAGAATTACGAACAAAGTGCTTCGAAGCACGTTGAAAGTTGTTTGGACGTGGTTAGAACTACGAACAAAGTGCTTCGAAACACGTTGAAAGTTGTTTGGACGTGGTTAAAATTTCGAACAAAGTGCTTCGAAGCACGTTGAAAGTTGTTTGGATGTGGTTAGAATTACGAACAAAGTGCTTCGAAGCACGTTGAAAGTTGTTTGGTTGTGGTTAGAATTACGAAAAAAGTGCTTCGAAGCACGTTGAAAGTTGTTTGGACGTGGTTAAAATTTCGAACAAAGTGCTTCGAAGCACGTTGAAAGTTGTTTGGACGTGGTTAGAACTACGAACAAAGTGCTTCGAAGCACGTTGAAAGTTGTTTGGACGTGGTTAGAATTACGAACAAAGTGCTTCGAAGCACGTTGAAAGTTGTTTGGACGTGGTTAAAATTTCGAACAAAGTGCTTCGAAGCACGTTGAAAGTTGTTTGGATGTGGTTAGAATTAAGAACAAAGTGCTTTGAACCACGTTGAAAGTTGTTTGGACGTGGTAAGAATTACGAACAAAGTGCTTCGAAGCACGTTGAAAGTTGTTTGGACGTGGTTAGAACTACGAACAAAGTGCTTCGAAACACGTTGAAAGTTGTTTGGACGTGGTTAAAATTTCGAACAAAGTGCTTCGAAGCACGTTGAAAGTTGTTTGGATGTGGTTAGAATTACGAACAATGTGCTTCGAAACACGTTGAAAGTTGTTTGGACGTGGTAAGAATTACGAACAAAGTGCTTCGAAGCACGATGAAAGTTGTTTGGATGTGGTTAGAATAACGAACAAAGTGCTTCGAAGCACGTTGAAAGTTGTTTGGACGTGGTTAGAATTACGAACAAAGTGCTTCGAAGCACGTTGAAAGTTGTTTGGACGTGGTTAGAATTACGAACAAAGTGCTTCGAAGCACGTTGAAAGTTGTTTGGTTGTGGTTAGAATTACGAACAAAGTGCTTCGAAGCACGTTGAAAGTTGTTTGGACGTGGTTAGAACTACGAACAAAGTGCTTCGAAACACGTTGAAAGTTGTTTGGACGTGGTTAAAATTTCGAACAAAGTGCTTCGAAGCACGTTGAAAGTTGTTTGGACGTGGTTAGAACTACGAACAAAGTGCTTCGAAACACGTTGAAAGTTGTTTGGACGTGGTAAGAATTACGAACAAAGTGCTTCGAAGCACGATGAAAGTTGTTTGGATGTGGTTAGAATTCCGAACAAAGTGCTTCGAAGCACGTTGAAAGTTGTTTGGACGTGGTTAGAACTACGAACAAAGTGCTTCGAAACACGTTGAAAGTTGTTTGGACGTGGTTAAAATTTCGAACAAAGTGCTTCGAAGCACGTTGAAAGTTGTTTGGATGTGGTTAGAATTACGAACAATGTGCTTCGAAACACGTTGAAAGTTGTTTGGACGTGGTAAGAATTACGAACAAAGTGCTTCGAAGCGCGATGAAAGTTGTTTGGTTGTGGTTAGAATTACGAACAAAGTGCTTCGAAGCACGTTGAAAGTTGTTTGGACGTGGTAAGAATTACGAACAAAGTGCTTCGAAGCACGATGAAAGTTGTTTGGATGTGGTTAGAATTACGAACAAAGTGCTTCGAAGCACGTTGAAAGTTGTTTGGACGTGGTTAGAACTACGAACAAAGTGCTTCGAAGCACGATGAAAGTTGTTTGGATGTGGTTAGAATAACGAACAAAGTGCTTCGAAGCACGTTGAAAGTTGTTTGGACGTGGTTAAAATTTCGAACAAAGTGCTTCGAAGCACGATGAAAGTTGTTTGGACGTGGTTAGAACTACGAACAAAGTGCTTCGAAACACGTTGAAAGTTGTTTGGACGTGGTAAGAATTACGAACAAAGTGCTTCGAAGCACGATGAAAGTTGTTTGGACGTGGTTAAAATTTCGAACAAAGTGCTTCGAAGCACGTTGAAAGTTGTTTGGACGTGGTTAGAACTACGAACAAAGTGCTTCGAAGCACGATGAAAGTTGTTTGGTTGTGGTTAGAATTACGAACAAAGTGCTTCGAAGCACGTTGAAAGTTGTTTGGACGTGGTTAAAATTTCGAACAAAGTGCTTCGAAGCACGATGAAAGTTGTTTGGACGTGGTTAGAACTACGAACAAAGTGCTTCGAAACACGTTGAAAGTTGTTTGGACGTGGTAAGAATTACGAACAAAGTGCTTCGAAGCACGTTGAAAGTTGTTTGGACGTGGTTAAAATTTCGAACAAAGTGCTTCGAAGCACGTTGAAAGTTGTTTGGACGTGGTTAGAACTACGAACAAAGTGCTTCGAAGCACGATGAAAGTTGTTTGGTTGTGGTTAGAATTACGAACAAAGTGCTTCGAAGCACGTTGAAAGTTGTTTGGACGTGGTTAAAATTTCGAACAAAGTGCTTCGAAGCACGTTGAAAGTTGTTTGGACGTGGTTAGAACTACGAACAAAGTGCTTCGAAACACGTTGAAAGTTGTTTGGACGTGGTAAGAATTACGAACAAAGTGCTTCGAAGCACGATGAAAGTTGTTTGGATGTGGTTAGAATTCCGAACAAAGTGCTTCGAAGCACGTTGAAAGTTGTTTGGACGTGGTTAGAACTACGAACAAAGTGCTTCGAAACACGTTGAAAGTTGTTTGGACGTGGTTAAAATTTCGAACAAAGTGCTTCGAAGCACGTTGAAAGTTTTTTGGATGTGGTTAGAATTACGAACAATGTGCTTCGAAACACGTTGAAAGTTGTTTGGACGTGGTAAGAATTACGAACAAAGTGCTTCGAAGCACGTTGAAAGTTGTTTGGTTGTGATTAGAATTACGAACAAAGTGCTTCGAAGCACGTTGAAAGTTGTTTGGACGTGGTTAAAATTTCGAACAAAGTGCTTCGAAGCACGTTGAAAGTTGTTTGGATGTGGTTAGAATTACGAACAATGTGCTTCGAAACACGTTGAAAGTTGTTTGGACGTGGTAAGAATTACGAACAAAGTGCTTCGAAGCACGTTGAAAGTTGTTTGGACGTGGTAAGAATTACGAACAAAGTGCTTCGAAGCACGATGAAAGTTGTTTGGATGTGGTAAGAATTCCGAACAAAGTGCTTCGAAGCACGTTGAAAGTTGTTTGGACGTGGTTAGAACTACGAACAAAGTGCTTCGAAACACGTTGAAAGTTGTTTGGACGTGGTTAAAATTTCGAACAAAGTGCTTCGAAGCACGTTGAAAGTTGTTTGGATGTGGTTATAATTACGAACAATGTGCTTCGAAACACGTTGAAAGTTGTTTGGACGTGGTAAGAATTACGAACAAAGTGCTTCGAAGCACGATGAAAGTTGTTTGGATGTGGTTAGAATAACGAACAAAGTGCTTCGAAGCACGTTGAAAGTTGTTTGGACGTGGTTAGAATTACGAACAAAGTGCTTCGAAGCACGTTGAAAGTTGTTTGGACGTGGTTAAAATTTCGAACAAAGTGCTTCGAAGCACGATGAAAGTTGTTTGGACGTGGTTAGAACTACGAACAAAGTGCTTCGAAACACGTTGAAAGTTGTTTGGACGTGGTAAGAATTACGAACAAAGTGCTTCGAAGCACCTTAAAAGTTGTTTGGACGTGGTTAGAATAACGAACAAAGTGCTTCGAAGCACGTTGAAAGTTGTTTGGACGTGGTTAGAATTACGAACAAAGTGCTTTGAAGCACGTTGAAAGTTGTTTGGACGTGGTTAGAATTACGAACAAAGTGCTTCGAAGCCTGTTGAAAGTTGTTTGGACGTGGTTAGAATTACGAACAAAGTGCTTCGAAGCACGTTGAAAGTTGTTTGGACGAGGTAAGAATTACGAACCAATTGCTTCGAAGCACGTTGAAAGTTGTTTGGACGTGGTTAGAATAACGAACAAAGTGCTTCGATGCACGTTGAAAGTTATTTGGACGTGGTTAGAATTACGAACAAAGTGCTTTGAAGCACGTTGAAAGTTGTTTGGACGTGGTTAGAATAACGAACAAAGTGCTTCGAAGCACCTTAAAAGTTGTTTGGACGTGGTTAGAATTACGAACAAAATGCTTTGAAGCACGTTGAAAGTTGTTTGGACGTGGTTAGAATTACGAACCAATTGCTTCGAAGCACGTTGAAAGTTGTTTGGACGTGGTTAGAATTACGAAGAAAGTGCTTCGAAGCACGTGGAAAGTTATTTGGACGTGGTTAGAATTACGAAGAAAGTGCTTCGAAGCACGTTGAAAGTTGTTTGGACGTGGTAAGAATTACGAACAAAGTGCTTCGAAGCACGTTGAAAGTTGTTTGGACGTGGTTAGAATTACGAAGAAAGTGCTTCGAAGCACGTTGAAAGTTGTTTGAACGTGGTAAGAATTACGAAGAAAGTGCTTCGAAGCACGTTGACAGTTGTTTGGACGTGGTTAGAATTACGAAGAAAGTGCTTCGAAGCACGTGGAAAGTTATTTGGACGTGGTTAGAATTACGAAGAAAGTGCTTCGAAGCACGTTGAAAGTTGGTAGTACGTGGTTAGAATTACGAACATAGTGCTTCGAAGCACGTTGAAAGTTGTTAGTACGTGGTTAGAATTACGAACAAAGTGCTTCAAAGCACGTTGAAAGTTGTTTGGACGTGGTTAGATTTACGAACAAAGTGCTTCAAACCACGTTGAAAAATGTTTGGACGTGGTTAGAATTACGAACATAGTGCTTCGAAGCACGTTGAAAAATGTTTGGACGTGGTTAGAATTACGAACAAAGTGCTTCGAAGCACGTTGAAAGTTGTTTGGACGTGGAAAGAATTACGAACAAAGTGTTTCGAAGCACGTTGAAAGTTGTTTGGACGTGGTTAGATTTACGAACAAAGTGCTTCAAAGCACGTTGAAAGTTGGTAGTACGTGGTTAGAATTACGAACATAGTGCTTCGAAGCACGTTGAAAGTTGTTTGGACGTGGTTAGAATTACGAACAAAGTGCTTCGAAGCACGTTGAAAAATGTTTGGACGTGGTTAGAATTACGAACAAAGTGCTTCGAAGCACGTTGAAAGTGGTTTGGACGTGGTTAGATTTACGAACAAAGTGCTTCAAACCACGTTGAAAAATGTTTGGACGTGGTTAGAATTACGAACAAAGTGCTTCGAAGCACGTTGAAAGTTGTTTGGACGTGGTTAGAATTACGAAGAAAGTGCTTCGAAGCACGTTGAAAATTGTTTGGACGTGGTTAGAATTACGAACAAAGTGCTTCGAAGCACGTTGAAAGTTGTTTGGACGTGGTTAGAAATACGAACAAAGTGCTTGAAGCACGTTGAAAGTTGTTTGGACGTGGTAAGAATTGCGAACAAAGTACTTCGAAGCACGTTGAAAGTTGTTTGGACGTGGTTAGAATTACGACCAAAGTGCTTTGAAGCACGTTGAAAGTTGTTTGGACGGGGTTAGAATTACGAACAAAGTGCTTCGAAGCCTGTTGAAAGTTGTTTGGACGTGGTTAGAATTACGAACAAAGTGCTTCGAAGCACGTTGAAAGTTGTTTGGACGAGGTAAGAATTACGAACCAATTGCTTCGAAGCACGTTGAAAGTTGTTTGGACGTGGTTAGAATAACGAACAAAGTGCTTCGATGCACGTTGAAAGTTGTTTGGACGTGGTTAGAATTACGAACAAAGTGCTTTGAAGCACGTTGACAGTTGTTTGGACGTGGTTAGAATTACGAACAAAGTGCTTCGAAGCACGTTGAAAGTTGTTTGGACGTGGTTAGAATTACGAACAAAATGCTTTGAAGCACGTTGAAAGTTGTTTGGACGTGGTTAGAATTACGAACAAAGTGCTTCGAGGCACGTTGAAAGTTGTTTGGACGTGGTTAGAATTACGAACAAAATGCTTTGAAGCACGTTGAAAGTTGTTTGGACGTGGTTAGAATTACGAACAAAGTGCTTCGAAGCACCTTAAAAGTTGTTTGGACGTGGTTAGAATAACGAACAAAGTGCTTCGATGCACGTTGAAAGTTGTTTGGACGTGGTTAGAATTACGAACAAAGTGCTTTGAAGCACGTTGAAAGTTGTTTGGACGTGGTTAGAATTACGAACAAAGTGCTTCGAAGCCTGTTGAAAGTTGTTTGGACGTGGTTAGAATTACGAACAAAGTGCTTCGAAGCACGTTGAAAGTTGTTTGGACGAGGTAAGAATTACGAACCAATTGCTTCGAAGCACGTTGAAAGTTGTTTGGACGTGGTTAGAATAACGAACAAAGTGCTTCGATGCACGTTGAAAGTTATTTGGACGTGGTTAGAATTACGAACAAAGTGCTTTGAAGCACGTTGAAAGTTGTTTGGACGTGGTTAGAATTACGAACAAAGTGCTTCGAAGCACGTTGAAAGTTGTTTGGACGTGGTTAGAATTACGAACAAAATGCTTTGAAGCACGTTGAAAGTTGTTTGGACGTGGTTAGAATTACGAACAAAGTGCTTCGAAGCCTGTTGAAAGTTGTTTGGACGTGGTTAGAATTACGAACAAAGTGCTTCGAGGCACGTTGAAAGTTGTTTGGACGTGGTTAGAATTACGAACAAAGTGCTTCGAGGCACGTTGAAAGTTGTTTGGACGTGGTTAGAATTACGAACAAAGTGCTTCGAAGCACGTTGAAAGTTGTTTGGACGAGGTAAGAATTACGAACAAAGTGCTTCGAAGCACGTTGAAAGTTGTTTGGACGAGGTAAGAATTACGAACCAATTGCTTCGAAGCACGTTGAAAGTTGTTTGGACGTGGTTAGAATAACGAACAAAGTGCTTCGATGCACGTTGAAAGTTGTTTGGACGTGGTTAGAATTACGAACAAAGTGCTTTGAAGCACGTTGAAAGTTGTTTGGACGTGGTTAGAATTACGAACAAAGTGCTTCGAAGCACGTTGAAAGTTGTTTGGACGTGGTTAGAATTACGAACAAAATGCTTTGAAGCACGTTGAAAGTTGTTTGGACGTGGTTAGAATTACGAACAAAGTGATTCGAAGCACGTTGAAAGTTGTTTGGACGTGGTTAGAATTACGAACAAAGTGCTTCGAGGCACGTTGAAAGTTGTTTGGACGTGGTTACAATTACGAACAAAGTGCTTCGAAGCACGTTGAAAGTTGTTTGGACGTGGTTAGAATTACGAACAAAGTGCTTTGAAGCACGTTGAAAGTTGTTTGGACGTGGTAAGAATTACGAACAAAGTGCTTCGAAGCACGTTGAAAGTTGTTTGGACGTGGTTAGAATTAGGAACAAAGTGCTTCGAAGCACGTTGAAAGTTGTTTGGACGTGGTTAGAATTACGACCAAAGTGCTTTGAAGCACGTTGAAAGTTGTTTGGACGTGGTTAGAATTACGAACAAAGTGATTCGAAGCACGTTGAAAGTTGTTTGGACGTGGTTAGAATTACGAACAAAGTGCTTTGAAGCACTTTGAAAGTTGTTTGGACGTGGTTAGAAATACGAACAAAGTGCTTGAAGCACGTTGAAAGTTGTTTGGACGTGGTAAGAATTGCGAACAAAGTACTTCGAAGCACGTTGAAAGTTGTTTGGACGTGGTTAGAATTACGAACAAAGTGCTTCGAAGCACGTTGAAAGTTGTTTGGACGTGGTTAGAATTACGAACAAAGTGCTTTGAAGCACGTTGAAAGTTGTTTGGACGTGGTTAGAATTACGAACAAAGTGCTTCGAAGCACGTTGAAAGTTGTTTGGACGTGGTTAGAATTACGAACAAAATGCTTTGAAGCACGTTGAAAGTTGTTTGGACGTGGTTAGAATTACGAACAAAGTGCTTCGAAGCCTGTTGAAAGTTGTTTGGACGTGGTTAGAATTACGAACAAAGTGCTTCGAGGCACGTTGAAAGTTGTTTGGACGTGGTTAGAATTAGGAACAAAGTGCTTTGAAGCACGTTGAAAGTTGTTTGGACGTGGTTAGAATTACGAACAAAGTGTTTCGAAGCACGATGAAAGTTGTTTGGACGTGGTTACAATTACGAACAAAGTGCTTCGAAGCACGTTGAAAGTTGTTTGGACGTGGTTAGAATTACGAACAAAGTGCTTTGAAGCACGTTGAAAGTTGTTTGGACGTGGTAAGAATTACGAACAAAGTGCTTCGAAGCACGTTGAAAGTTGTTTTGACGTGGTTAGAATTAGGAACAAAGTGCTTCGAAGCACGTTGAAAGTTGTTTGGACGTGGTTAGAATTACGAATAAAGTGCTTCGAAGCACGTTGAAAGTTGTTTGGACGTGGTTAGAATTACGAACAAAGTGATTCGAAGCACGTTGAAAGTTGTTTGGACGTGGTTAGAATTACGAACAAAGTGCTTTGAAGCACTTTGAAAGTTGTTTGGACGTGGTTAGAAATACGAACAAAGTGCTTGAAGCACGTTGAAAGTTGTTTGGACGTGGTAAGAATTGCGAACAAAGTACTTCGAAGCACGTTGAAAGTTGTTTGGACGTGGTTAGAATTACGAACAAAGTGCTTCGAAGCACGTTGAAAGTTGTTTGGACGTGGTTAGAATTACGAACAAAGTGCTTTGAAGCACGTTGAAAGTTGTTTGGACGTGGTTAGAATTACGAACAAAGTGCTTCGAAGCACGTTGAAAAATGTTTGGACGTGGTTAGAATTACGAACAAAGTGCTTTGAAGCACGTTGAAAGTTGTTTGGACGTGGTTAGAATTACGAATAAAGTGCTTCGAAGCACGTTGAAAGTTGTTTGGACGTGGTTAGAATTACGAACAAAGTGATTCGAAGCACGTTGAAAGTTGTTTGGACGTGGTTAGAATTACGAACAAAGTGCTTCGAAGCACGTTGAAAGTTGTTTGGACGTGGTTAGAATTACGACCAAAGTGCTTTGAAGCACTTTGAAAGTTGTTTGGACGTGGTTCGAAATACGAACAAAGTGCTTGAAGCACGTTGAAAGTTGTTTGGACGTGGTAAGAATTGCGAACAAAGTACTTCGAAGCACGTTGAAAGTTGTTTGGACGTGGTTAGAATTACGAACAAAGTGCTTCGAAGCACGTTGAAAGTTGTTTGGACGTGGTTAGAATTACGAACAAAGTGCTTTGAAGCACGTTGAAAGTTGTTTGGACGTGGTTAGAATTACGAACAAAGTGCTTCGAAGCACGTTGAAAGTTGTTTGGACGTGGTTAGAATTACGAACAAAGTGCTTTGAAGCACGTTGAAAGTTGTTTGGACGTGGTTACAATTACGAACCAATTGCTTCGAAGCACTTTGAAAGTTGTTTGGACGTGGTTAGAATTACGAAGAAAGTGCTTCGAAGCACGTTGAAAGTTGTTTGGACGTGGTAAGAATTACGAACAAAGTGCTTCGAAGCACGTTGAAAGTTGTTTGGACGTGGTAAGAATTACGAAGAAAGTGCTTCGAAGCACGTTGAAAATTGTTTGGACGTGGTTAGAATTACGAACAAAGTGCTTCGAAGCGCGATGAAAATTGTCTGGACGTGGTAAGAATTACGAAGAAAGTGCTTCGAAGCACGTTGAAAACTGTTTGGACGTGGTTAGAATTACGAAGAAAGTGCTTCGAAGCACGTTGAAAGTTGTTTGAACGTGGTTAGAATTACGAACAAAGTGCTTCGAAGCACGTTGAAAGTTGTTTGGACGTGGTAAGAATTACGAAGAAAGTGCTTCGAAGCACGTTGAAAATTGTTTGGACGTGGTTAGAATTACGAACAAAGTGCTTCGAAGCGCGATGAAAGTTGTCTGGACGTGGTTAGAATTACGAACCAATTGCTTCGAAGCACTTTGAAAGTTGTTTGGACGTGGTTAGAATTACGAATAAAGTGCTTCGAAGCACGTTGAAAGTTGTTTGGACGTGGTAAGAATTACGAAGAAAGTGCTTCGAAGCACTTTGAAAGTTGTTTGGACGTGGTTAGAATTACGAACAAAGTGCTTCGAAGCACCTTGAAAGTTGTTTGGACGTGGTTGGAATTACGAACAAAGTGCTTCGAAGCACCTTGAAAGTTGTTTGGACGTGGTTGGAATTACGAACAAAGTGCTTCGAAAATGGTCTTTTTCTGAAAAAACCTCCAACTTTAAACGTGAATAGCTCGAAAACTAGAAGAGCTAGAAGGTCGCCGTAGGTACCAAAAGAAAGGAAATTTAACGGGGTACTCTCGACATGGGGGTCAAATTTAAGATCGGACGTAAGGAAAAAAAGTTATGATTGTTCAAAGATAGGCATTTTTTGACGTTTTTTCAATACAAAATTGCTGATTTCAAGTAGTTTGTTCCAAGTTAGGCACAAAAATAAGCAGGTTTTGTTAACTTCAACATATAATGACAAAAAAATCTTGCAAAAAGCACTAAACTTGCTTCCAAGTACCTTGAAAGTTGTTTGGACGTGGTTGGAATTACGAACAAAGTGCTTCGAAGTACCTTGAAAGTTGTTTGGACGTGGTTGGAATTACGAACAAAGTGCTTCGAAGTACCTTGAAAGTTGTTTGGACGTGGTTGGAATTACGAACAAAGTGCTTCGAAAATGGTCTTTTTCTGAAAAAACCTCCAACTTTAAACGTGAATAGCTCGAAAACTAGAATAGCTAGAAGGTCGCCGTAGGTACCAAAAGAAAGGAAATTTAACGGGGTACTCTCGACATGGGGGTCAAATTTAAGATCGGACGTAAGGAAAAAAAGTTATGATTGTTCAAAGATAGGCATTTTTTGACGTTTTTTCAATACAAAATTGCTGATTTCAAGTAGTTTGTTCCAAGTTAAGCACAAAAATAAGCAGATTTTGTTAACTTCTACATATTATGACAAAAAGATCTTGCAAAAAGCACTAAACTTGCTTCCAAGCACCTTGAAAGTTGTTTGGACGTGGTTGGAATTACGAACAAAGTGCTTCGAAGCACCTTGAAAGTTGTTTGGACGTGGTTGGAATTACGAACAAAGTGCTTCGAAAATGCTCTTTTTCTGAAAAAACCTCCAACTTTAAACGTGAATAGCTCGAAAACTAGAAGAGCTAGAAGGTCGCCGTAGGTACCAAAAGAAAGGAAATTTAACGGGGTACTCTCGACATGGGGGTCAAATTTAAGATCGGACGTAAAGAAAAAAAGTTATGATTGTTCAAAGATAGGCATTTTTTGACGTTTTTTCAATACAAAATTGCTGATTTCAAGTAGTTTGTTCCAAGTTAAGCACAAAAATAAGCAGGTTTTGTTAACTTCTACATATTATGACAAAAAGATCTTGCAAAAAGCACTAAACTTGCTTCCAAGCACCTTGAAAGTTGTTTGGACGTGGTTGGAATTACGAACAAAGTGCTTCGAAGCACCTTGAAAGTTGTTTGGACGTGGCTGGAATTACGAACAAAGTGCTTCGAAGCACCTTGAAAGTTGTTTGTACGTGGTTGGAATTACGAACAAAGTGCTTCGAAAATGCTCTTTTTCTGAAAAAACCTCCAACTTTGAACGTGAATAGCTCGAAAACTAGAAGAGCTAGAAGGTCGCCGTAGGTACCAAAAGAAAGGAAATTTAACGGGGTACTCTCGACATGGGGGTCAAATTTAAGATCGGACGTAAGGAAAAAAAGTTATGATTGTTCAAAGATAGGCATTTTTTGACGTTTTTTCAATACAAAATTGCTGATTTCAAGTAGTTTGTTCCAAGTTAGGCACAAAAATAAGCAGGTTTTGTTAACTTCAACATATAATGACAAAAAAATCTTGCAAAAAGCACTAAACTTGCTTCCAAGTACCTTGAAAGTTGTTTGGACGTGGTTGGAATTACGAACAAAGTGCTTCGAAGTACCTTGAAAGTTGTTTGGACGTGGTTGGAATTACGAACAAAGTGCTTCGAAGTACCTTGAAAGTTGTTTGGACGTGGTTGGAATTACGAACAAAGTGCTTCGAAAATGGTCTTTTTCTGAAAAAACCTCCAACTTTAAACGTGAATAGCTCGAAAACTAGAATAGCTAGAAGGTCGCCGTAGGTACCAAAAGAAAGGAAATTTAACGGGGTACTCTCGACATGGGGGTCAAATTTAAGATCGGACGTTAGGAAAAAAAGTTATGATTGTTCAAAGATAGGCATTTTTTGACGTTTTTTCAATACAAAATTGCTGATTTCAAGTAGTTTGTTCCAAGTTAAGCACAAAAATAAGCAGGTTTTGTTAACTTCTACATATTATGACAAAAAGATCTTGTAAAAAGCACTAAACTTGCTTCCAAGCACCTTGAAAGTTGTTTGGACGTGGTTGGAATTACGAACAAAGTGCTTCGAAGCACCTTGAAAGTTGTTTGGACGTGGTTGGAATTACGAACAAAGTGCTTCGAAAATGGTCTTTTTCTGAAAAAACCTCCAACTTTAAACGTGAATAGCTCGAAAACTAGAAGAGCTAGAAGGTCGCCGTAGGTACCAAAAGAAAGGAAATTTAACGGGGTACTCTCGACATGGGGGTCAAATTTAAGATCGCACGTAAGGAAAAAAGGTTATGATTGTTCAAAGATAGGCATTTTTTGACGTTTTTTCAATACAAAATTGCTGATTTCAAGTAGTTTGTTCCAAGTTAAGCACAAAAATAAGCAGGTTTTGTTAACTTCTACATATTATGACAAAAAGATCTTGCAAAAAGCACTAAACTTGCTTCCAAGCACCTTGAAAGTTGTATGGACGTGGTTGGAATTACGAACAAAGTGCTTCGAAGCACCTTGAAAGTTGTTTGGACGTGGCTGGAATTACGAACAAAGTGCTTCGAAGCACCTTGAAAGTTGTTTGGACGTGGTTGGAATTACGAACAAAGTGCTTCGAAAATGCTCTTTTTCTGAAAAAACCTCCAACTTTAAACGTGAATAGCTCGAAAACTAGAATAGCTAGAAGGTCGCCGTAGGTACCAAAAGAAAGGAAATTTAACGGGGTACTCTCGACATGGGGGTCAAATTTAAGATCGGACGTAAGGAAAAAAAGTTATGATTGTTCAAAGATAGGCATTTTTTGATGTTTTTTCAATGCAAAATTGCTGATTTCAAGTAGTTTGTTCCAAGTTAAGCACAAAAATAAGCAGGTTTTGTTAACTTCTACATATTATGACAAAAAGATCTTGCAAAAAGCACTAAACTTGCTTCCAAGCACCTTGAAAGTTGTTTGGACGTGGTTGGAATTACGAACAAAGTGCTTCGAAGCACCTTGAAAACTGTTTGGACGTGGTTGGAATTACGAACAAAGTGCTTCGAAGTACCTTGAAAGTTGTTTGGACGTGGTAGGAATTACGAACAAAGTGCTTCGAAGCACCTTGAAAGTTGTTTGGACGTGGTTGGAATTACGAACAAAGTGCTTCGAAGCACCTTGAAAGTTGTTTGGACGTGGTTGGAATTACGAACAAAGTGCTTCGAAAATGGTCTTTTTCTGAAAAAACCTCCAACTTTAAACGTGAATAGCTCGAAAACTAGAAGAGCTAGAAGGTCGCCGTAGGTACCAAAAGAAAGGAAATTTAACGGGGTACTCTCGACATAATGTCAAATTTAAGATCGGACGTAAGGAAAAACAGTTATGATTGTTCAAAGATAGGCATTTTTTGACGTTTTTTCAATACAAAATTGCTGATTTCAAGTAGTTTGTTCCAAGTTAAGCACAAAAATAAGCAGGTTTTGTTAACTTCTACATATAATGACAAAAAAATCTTGCAAAAAGCACTAAACTTGCTTCCAAGTACCTTGAAAGTTGTTTGGACGTGGTTGGAATTACGAACAAAGTGCTTCGAAGTACCTTGAAAGTTGTTTGGACGTGGTTGGAATTACGAACAAAGTGCTTCGAAGCACCTTGAAAGTTGTTTGTACGTGGTTGGAATTACGAACAAAGTGCTTCGAAAATGGTCTTTTTCTGAAAAAACCTCCAACTTTAAACGTGAATAGCTCGAAAACTAGAAGAGCTAGAAGGTCTCCGTAGGTACCAAAAGAAAGGAAATTTAACGGGGTACTCTCGACATGGGGGTCAAATTTAAGATCGGACGTAAGGAAAAAAAGTTATGATTGTTCAAAGATAGGCATTTTTTGACGTTTTTTCAATACAAAATTGCTGATTTCAATTAGTTTGTTCCAAGTTAAGCACAAAAATAAGCAGGTTTTGTTAACTTCTACATATTATGACAAAAAGATCTTGCAAAAAGCACTAAACTAGCTTCCAAGCACCTTGAAAGTTGTATGGACGTGGTTGGAATTACGAACAAAGTGCTTCGAAGCACCTTGAAAGTTGTTTGGACGTGGTTGGAATTACGAACAAAGTGCTTCGAAGCACCTTGAAAGTTGTTTGTACGTGGTTGGAATTACGAACAAAGTGCTTCGAAAATGCTCTTTTTCTGAAAAAACCTCCAACTTTAAACGTGAATAGCTCGAAAACTAGAAGAGCTAGAAGGTCGCCGTAGGTACCAAAAGAAAGGAAATTTAACGGGGTACTCTCGACATGGGGGTCAAATTTAAGATCGGACGTAAGGAAAAAAAGTTATGATTGTTCAAAGATAGGCATTTTTTGACGTTTTTTCAATACAAAATTGCTGATTTCAATTAGTTTGTTCCAAGTTAAGCACAAAAATAAGCAGGTTTTGTTAACTTCTACATATAATGACAAAAAAATCTTGCAAAAAGCACTAAACTTGCTTCCAAGTACCTTGAAAGTTGTTTGGACGTGGTTGGAATTACGAACAAAGTGCTTCGAAGTACCTTGAAAGTTGTTTGGACGTGGTTGGAATTAGGAACAAAGTGCTTCGAAGTACCTTGAAAGTTGTTTGGACGTGGTTGGAATTACGAACAAAGTGCTTCGAAAATGCCCTTTTTCTGAAAAAACCTCCAACTTTAAACGTGAATAGCTCGAAAACTAGAATAGCTAGAAGGTCGCCGTAGGTACCAAAAGAAAGGAAATTTAACGGGGTACTCTCGACATGGGGGTCAAATTTAAGATCGGACGTTAGGAAAAAAAGTTATGATTGTTCAAAGATAGGCATTTTTTGACGTTTTTTCAATACAAAATTGCTGATTTCAAGTAGTTTGTTCCAAGTTAAGCACAAAAATAAGCAGATTTTGTTAACTTCTACATATTATGACAAAAAGATCTTGCAAAAAGCACTAAACTTGCTTCCAAGCACCTTGAAAGTTGTTTGGACGTGGTTGGAATTACGAACAAAGTGCTTCGAAGCACCTTGAAAGTTGTTTGGACGTGGTTGGAATTACGAACAAAGTGCTTCGAAAATGCTCTTTTTCTGAAAAAACCTCCAACTTTAAACGTGAATAGCTCGAAAACTAGAATAGCTAGAAGGTCGCCGTAGGTACCAAAAGAAAGGAAATTTAACGGGGTACTCTCGACATGGGGGTCAAATTTAAGATCGGACGTTAGGAAAAAAAGTTATGATTGTTCAAAGATAGGCATTTTTTGACGTTTTTTTCAATACAAAATTGCTGATTTCAAGTAGTTTGTTCCAAGTTAAGCACAAAAATAAGCAGGTTTTGTTAACTTCTACATATTATGACAAAAAGATCTTGCAAAAAGCACTAAACTTGCTTCCAAGCACCTTGAAAGTTGTTTGGACGTGGTTGGAATTACGAACAAAGTGCTTCGAAGCACCTTGAAAGTTGTATGGACGTGGTTGGAATTACGAACAAAGTGCTTCGAAGCACCTTGAAAGTTGTTTGGACGTGGTTGGAATTACGAACAAAGTGCTTCGAAGCACCTTGAAAGTTGTTTGTACGTGGTTGGAATTACGAACAAAGTGCTTCGAAAATGGTCTTTTTCTGAAAAAACCTCCAACTTTAAACGTGAATAGCTCGAAAACTAGAAGAGCTAGAAGGTCGCCGTAGGTACCAAAAGAAAGGAAATTTAACGGGGTACTCTCGACATGGGGGTCAAATTTAAGATCGGACGTAAAGAAAAAAAGTTATGATTGTTCAAAGATAGGCATTTTTTGACGTTTTTTCAATACAAAATTGCTGATTTCAAGTAGTTTGTTCCAAGTTAAGCACAAAAATAAGCAGATTTTGTTAACTTCTACATATTATGACAAAAAGATCTTGTAAAAAGCACTAAACTTGCTTCCAAGCACCTTGAAAGTTGTTTGGACGTGGTTGGAATTACGAACAAAGTGCTTCGAAGCACCTTGAAAGTTGTTTGGACGTGGTTGGAATTACGAACAAAGTGCTTCGAAGCACCTTGAAAGTTGTTTGGACGTGGTTGGAATTACGAACAAAGTGCTTCGAAAATGCTCTTTTTCTGAAAAAAACCTCCAACTTTAAACGTGAATAGCTCGAAAACTAGAATAGCTAGAAGGTCGCCGTAGGTACCAAAAGAAAGGAAATTTAACGGGGTACTCTCGACATGGGGGTCAAATTTAAGATCGGACGTAAGGAAAAAAAGTTATGATTGTTCAAAGATAGGCATTTTTTGATGTTTTTTCAATGCAAAATTGCTGATTTCAAGTAGTTTGTTCCAAGTTAAGCACAAAAATAAGCAGGTTTTGTTAACTTCTACATATTATGACAAAAAGATCTTGCAAAAAGCACTAAACTTGCTTCCAAGCACCTTGAAAGTTGTTTGGACGTGGTTGGAATTACGAACAAAGTGCTTCGAAGCACCTTGAAAACTGTTTGGACGTGGTTGGAATTACGAACAAAGTGCTTCGAAGTACCTTGAAAGTTGTTTGGACGTGGTAGGAATTACGAACAAAGTGCTTCGAAGCACCTTGAAAGTTGTTTGGACGTGGTTGGAATTACGAACAAAGTGCTTCGAAGCACCTTGAAAGTTGTTTGGACGTGGTTGGAATTACGAACAAAGTGCTTCGAAAATGGTCTTTTTCTGAAAAAACCTCCAACTTTAAACGTGAATAGCTCGAAAACTAGAAGAGCTAGAAGGTCGCCGTAGGTACCAAAAGAAAGGAAATTTAACGGGGTACTCTCGACATAATGTCAAATTTAAGATCGGACGTAAGGAAAAACAGTTATGATTGTTCAAAGATAGGCATTTTTTGACGTTTTTTCAATACAAAATTGCTGATTTCAAGTAGTTTGTTCCAAGTTAAGCACAAAAATAAGCAGGTTTTGTTAACTTCTACATATAATGACAAAAAAATCTTGCAAAAAGCACTAAACTTGCTTCGAAGCACCTTGAAAGTTGTATGGACGTGGTTGGAATTACGAACAAAGTGCTTCGAAGCACCTTGAAAGTTGTTTGGACGTGGTTGGAATTACGAACAAAGTGCTTCGAAGCACCTTGAAAGTTGTTTGTACGTGGTTGGAATTACGAACAAAGTGCTTCGAAAATGCCCTTTTTCTGAAAAAACCTCCAACTTTAAACGTGAATAGCTCGAAAACTAGAATAGCTAGAAGGTCGCCGTAGGTACCAAAAGAAAGGAAATTTAACGGGGTACTCTCGACATGGGGGTCAAATTTAAGATCGGACGTTAGGAAAAAAAGTTATGATTGTTCAAAGATAGGCATTTTTTGACGTTTTTTCAATACAAAATTGCTGATTTCAAGTAGTTTGTTCCAAGTTAAGCACAAAAATAAGCAGATTTTGTTAACTTCTACATATTATGACAAAAAGATCTTGCAAAAAGCACTAAACTTGCTTCCAAGCACCTTGAAAGTTGTTTGGACGTGGTTGGAATTACGAACAAAGTGCTTCGAAGCACCTTGAAAGTTGTTTGGACGTGGTTGGAATTACGAACAAAGTGCTTCGAAAATGCTCTTTTTCTGAAAAAACCTCCAACTTTAAACGTGAATAGCTCGAAAACTAGAATAGCTAGAAGGTCGCCGTAGGTACCAAAAGAAAGGAAATTTAACGGGGTACTCTCGACATGGGGGTCAAATTTAAGATCGGACGTTAGGAAAAAAAGTTATGATTGTTCAAAGATAGGCATTTTTTGACGTTTTTTCAATACAAAATTGCTGATTTCAAGTAGTTTGTTCCAAGTTAAGCACAAAAATAAGCAGGTTTTGTTAACTTCTACATATTATGACAAAAAGATCTTGCAAAAAGCACTAAACTTGCTTCCAAGCACCTTGAAAGTTGTTTGGACGTGGTTGGAATTACGAACAAAGTGCTTCGAAGCACCTTGAAAGTTGTATGGACGTGGTTGGAATTACGAACAAAGTGCTTCGAAGCACCTTGAAAGTTGTTTGGACGTGGTTGGAATTACGAACAAAGTGCTTCGAAGCACCTTGAAAGTTGTTTGTACGTGGTTGGAATTACGAACAAAGTGCTTCGAAAATGCTCTTTTTCTGAAAAAACCTCCAACTTTAAACGTGAATAGCTCGAAAACTAGAAGAGCTAGAAGGTCGCCGTAGGTACCAAAAGAAAGGAAATTTAACGGGGTACTCTCGACATGGGGGTCAAATTTAAGATCGGACGTAAAGAAAAAAAGTTATGATTGTTCAAAGATAGGCATTTTTTGACGTTTTTTCAATACAAAATTGCTGATTTCAAGTAGTTTGTTCCAAGTTAAGCACAAAAATAAGCAGATTTTGTTAACTTCTACATATTATGACAAAAAGATCTTGCAAAAAGCACTAAACTTGCTTCCAAGCACCTTGAAAGTTGTATGGACGTGGTTGGAATTACGAACAAAGTGCTTCGAAGCACCTTGAAAGTTGTTTGGACGTGGCTGGAATTACGAACAAAGTGCTTCGAAGCACCTTGAAAGTTGTTTGGACGTGGTTGGAATTACGAACAAAGTGCTTCGAAAATGCTCTTTTTCTGAAAAAACCTCCAACTTTAAACGTGAATAGCTCGAAAACTAGAATAGCTAGAAGGTCGCCGTAGGTACCAAAAGAAAGGAAATTTAACGGGGTACTCTCGACATGGGGGTCAAATTTAAGATCGGACGTAAGGAAAAAAAGTTATGATTGTTCAAAGATAGGCATTTTTTGATGTTTTTTCAATGCAAAATTGCTGATTTCAAGTAGTTTGTTCCAAGTTAAGCACAAAAATAAGCAGGTTTTGTTAACTTCTACATATTATGACAAAAAGATCTTGCAAAAAGCACTAAACTTGCTTCCAAGCACCTTGAAAGTTGTTTGGACGTGGTTGGAATTACGAACAAAGTGCTTCGAAGCACCTTGAAAACTGTTTGGACGTGGTTGGAATTACGAACAAAGTGCTTCGAAGTACCTTGAAAGTTGTTTGGACGTGGTAGGAATTACGAACAAAGTGCTTCGAAGCACCTTGAAAGTTGTTTGGACGTGGTTGGAATTACGAACAAAGTGCTTCGAAGCACCTTGAAAGTTGTTTGGACGTGGTTGGAATTACGAACAAAGTGCTTCGAAAATGGTCTTTTTCTGAAAAAACCTCCAACTTTAAACGTGAATAGCTCGAAAACTAGAAGAGCTAGAAGGTCGCCGTAGGTACCAAAAGAAAGGAAATTTAACGGGGTACTCTCGACATAATGTCAAATTTAAGATCGGACGTAAGGAAAAACAGTTATGATTGTTCAAAGATAGGCATTTTTTGACGTTTTTTCAATACAAAATTGCTGATTTCAAGTAGTTTGTTCCAAGTTAAGCACAAAAATAAGCAGGTTTTGTTAACTTCTACATATAATGACAAAAAAATCTTGCAAAAAGCACTAAACTTGCTTCCAAGTACCTTGAAAGTTGTTTGGACGTGGTTGGAATTACGAACAAAGTGCTTCGAAGTACCTTGAAAGTTGTTTGGACGTGGTTGGAATTACGAACAAAGTGCTTCGAAGCACCTTGAAAGTTGTTTGTACGTGGTTGGAATTACGAACAAAGTGCTTCGAAAATGGTCTTTTTCTGAAAAAACCTCCAACTTTAAACGTGAATAGCTCGAAAACTAGAAGAGCTAGAAGGTCTCCGTAGGTACCAAAAGAAAGGAAATTTAACGGGGTACTCTCGACATGTGGGTCAAATTTAAGATCGGACGTAAGGAAAAAAAGTTATGATTGTTCAAAGATAGGCATTTTTTGACGTTTTTTCAATACAAAATTGCTGATTTCAATTAGTTTGTTCCAAGTTAAGCACAAAAATAAGCAGGTTTTGTTAACTTCTACATATTATGACAAAAAGATCTTGCAAAAAGCACTAAACTAGCTTCCAAGCACCTTGAAAGTTGTATGGACGTGGTTGGAATTACGAACAAAGTGCTTCGAAGCACCTTGAAAGTTGTTTGGACGTGGTTGGAATTACGAACAAAGTGCTTCGAAGCACCTTGAAAGTTGTTTGTACGTGGTTGGAATTACGAACAAAGTGCTTCGAAAATGCTCTTTTTCTGAAAAAACCTCCAACTTTAAACGTGAATAGCTCGAAAACTAGAAGAGCTAGAAGGTCGCCGTAGGTACCAAAAGAAAGGAAATTTAACGGGGTACTCTCGACATGGGGGTCAAATTTAAGATCGGACGTTAGGAAAAAAAGTTATGATTGTTCAAAGATAGGCATTTTTTGACGTTTTTTCAATACAAAATTGCTGATTTCAAGTAGTTTGTTCCAAGTTAAGCACAAAAATAAGCAGGTTTTGTTAACTTCTACATATTATGACAAAAAGATCTTGCAAAAAGCACTAAACTTGCTTCCAAGCACCTTGAAAGTTGTTTGGACGTGGTTGGAATTACGAACAAAGTGCTTCGAAGCACCTTGAAAGTTGTATGGACGTGGTTGGAATTACGAACAAAGTGCTTCGAAGCACCTTGAAAGTTGTTTGGACGTGGTTGGAATTACGAACAAAGTGCTTCGAAGCACCTTGAAAGTTGTTTGTACGTGGTTGGAATTACGAACAAAGTGCTTCGAAAATGCCCTTTTTCTGAAAAAACCTCCAACTTTAAACGTGAATAGCTCGAAAACTAGAAGAGCTAGAAGGTCGCCGTAGGTACCAAAAGAAAGGAAATTTAACGGGGTACTCTCGACATGGGGGTCAAATTTAAGATCGGACGTAAGGAAAAAAAGTTATGATTGTTCAAAGATAGGCATTTTTTGACGTTTTTTCAATACAAAATTGCTGATTTCAAGTAGTTTGTTCCAAGTTAAGCACAAAAATAAGCAGATTTTGTTAACTTCTACATATTATGACAAAAAGATCTTGCAAAAAGCACTAAACTTGCTTCCAAGCACCTTGAAAGTTGTTTGGACGTGGTTGGAATTACGAACAAAGTGCTTCGAAGCACCTTGAAAGTTGTTTGGACGTGGTTGGAATTACGAACAAAGTGCTTCGAAAATGCTCTTTTTCTGAAAAAACCTCCAACTTTAAACGTGAATAGCTCGAAAACTAGAATAGCTAGAAGGTCGCCGTAGGTACCAAAAGAAAGGAAATTTAACGGGGTACTCTCGACATGGGGGTCAAAATTAAGATCGGACGTTAGGAAAAAAGTTATGATTGTTCAAAGATAGGCATTTTTTGACGTTTTTTCAATACAAAATTGCTGATTTCAAGTAGTTTGTTCCAAGTTAAGCACAAAAATAAGCAGGTTTTGTTAACTTCTACATATTATGACAAAAAGATCTTGCAAAAAGCACTAAACTTGCTTCCAAGCACCTTGAAAGTTGTTTGGACGTGGTTGGAATTACGAACAAAGTGCTTCGAAGCACCTTGAAAGTTGTTTGTACGTGGTTGGAATTACGAACAAAGTGCTTCGAAAATGCTCTTTTTCTGAAAAAACCTCCAACTTTAAACGTGAATAGCTCGAAAACTAGAAGAGCTAGAAGGTCGCCGTAGGTACCAAAAGAAAGGAAATTTAACGGGGTACTCTCGACATTGGGGTCAAATTTAAGATCGGACGTTAGGAAAAAAAGTTATGATTGTTCAAAGATAGGCATTTTTTGACGTTTTTTCAATACAAAATTGCTGATTTCAAGTAGTTTGTTCCAAGTTAAGCACAAAAATAAGCAGGTTTTGTTAACTTCTACATATTATGACAAAAAGATCTTGCAAAAAGCACTAAACTTGCTTCCAAGCACCTTGAAAGTTGTTTGGACGTGGTTGGAATTACGAACAAAGTGCTTCGAAGCACCTTGAAAGTTGTATGGACGTGGTTGGAATTACGAACAAAGTGCTTCGAAGCACCTTGAAAGTTGTTTGGACGTGGTTGGAATTACGAACAAAGTGCTTCGAAGCACCTTGAAAGTTGTTTGTACGTGGTTGGAATTACGAACAAAGTGCTTCGAAAATGCTCTTTTTCTGAAAAAACCTCCAACTTTAAACGTGAATAGCTCGAAAACTAGAAGAGCTAGAAGGTCGCCGTAGGTACCAAAAGAAAGGAAATTTAACGGGGTACTCTCGACATGGGGGTCAAATTTAAGATCGGACGTTAGGAAAAAAAGTTATGATTGTTCAAAGATAGGCATTTTTTGACGTTTTTTCAATACAAAATTGCTGATTTCAAGTAGTTTGTTCCAAGTTAAGCACAAAAATAAGCAGGTTTTGTTAACTTCTACATATTATGACAAAAAGATCTTGCAAAAAGCACTAAACTAGCTTCCAAGCACCTTGAAAGTTGTATGGACGTGGTTGGAATTACGAACAAAGTGCTTCGAAGCACCTTGAAAGTTGTTTGGACGTGGTTGGAATTACGAACAAAGTGCTTCGAAGCACCTTGAAAGTTGTTTGGACGTGGTTGGAATTACGAACAAAGTGCTTCGAAAATGCTCTTTTTCTGAAAAAACCTCCAACTTTAAACGTGAATAGCTCGAAAACTAGAAGAGCTAGAAGGTCGCCGTAGGTACCAAAAGAAAGGAAATTTAACGGGGTACTCTCGACATGGGGGTCAAATTTAAGATCGGACGTTAGGAAAAAAAGTTATGATTGTTCAAAGATAGGCATTTTTTGACGTTTTTTCAATACAAAATTGCTGATTTCAAGTAGTTTGTTCCAAGTTAAGCACAAAAATAAGCAGGTTTTGTTAACTTCTACATATTATGACAAAAAGATCTTGCAAAAAGCACTAAACTTGCTTCCAAGCACCTTGAAAGTTGTTTGGACGTGGTTGGAATTACGAACAAAGTGCTTCGAAGCACCTTGAAAGTTGTATGGACGTGGTTGGAATTACGAACAAAGTGCTTCGAAGCACCTTGAAAGTTGTTTGGACGTGGTTGGAATTACGAACAAAGTGCTTCGAAGCACCTTGAAAGTTGTTTGTACGTGGTTGGAATTACGAACAAAGTGCTTCGAAAATGCCCTTTTTCTGAAAAAACCTCCAACTTTAAACGTGAATAGCTCGAAAACTAGAAGAGCTAGAAGGTCGCCGTAGGTACCAAAAGAAAGGAAATTTAACGGGGTACTCTCGACATAGGGGTCAAATTTAAGATCGGACGTTAGGAAAAAAAGTTATGATTGTTCAAAGATAGGCATTTTTTGACGTTTTTTCAATACAAAATTGCTGATTTCAAGTAGTTTGTTCCAAGTTAAGCACAAAAATAAGCAGATTTTGTTAACTTCTACATATTATGACAAAAAGATCTTGCAAAAAGCACTAAACTTGCTTCCAAGTACCTTGAAAGTTGTTTGGACGTGGTTGGAATTACGAACAAAGTGCTTCGAAGCACCTTGAAAGTTGTTTGGACGTGGTTGGAATTACGAACAAAGTGCTTCGAAAATGCTCTTTTTCTGAAAAAACCTCCAACTTTAAACGTGAATAGCTCGAAAACTAGAATAGCTAGAAGGTCGCCGTAGGTACCAAAAGAAAGGAAATTTAACGGGGTACTCTCGACATGGGGGTCAAATTTAAGATCGGACGTTAGGAAAAAAAGTTATGATTGTTCAAAGATAGGCATTTTTTGACGTTTTTTCAATGCAAAATTGCTGATTTCAAGTAGTTTGTTCCAAGTTAAGCACAAAAATAAGCAGGTTTTGTTAACTTCTACATATTATGACAAAAAGATCTTGCAAAAAGCACTAAACTTGCTTCCAAGCACCTTGAAAGTTGTTTGGACGTGGTTGGAATTACGAACAAAGTGCTTCGAAGCACCTTGAAAGTTGTATGGACGTGGTTGGAATTACGAACAAAGTGCTTCGAAGCACCTTGAAAGTTGTTTGGACGTGGTTGGAATTACGAACAAAGTGCTTCGAAGCACCTTGAAAGTTGTTTGTACGTGGTTGGAATTACGAACAAAGTGCTTCGAAAATGCTCTTTTTCTGAAAAAACCTCCAACTTTAAACGTGAATAGCTCGAAAACTAGAAGAGCTAGAAGGTCGCCGTAGGTACCAAAAGAAAGGAAATTTAACGGGGTACTCTCGACATGGGGGTCAAATTTAAGATCGGACGTTAGGAAAAAAAGTTATGTTTGTTCAAAGATAGGCATTTTTTGACGTTTTTTCAATACAAAATTGCTGATTTCAAGTAGTTTGTTCCAAGTTAAGCACAAAAATAAGCAGATTTTGTTAACTTCTACATATTATGACAAAAAGATCTTGCAAAAAGCACTAAACTTGCTTCCAAGCACCTTGAAAGTTGTTTGGACGTGGTTGGAATTACGAACAAAGTGCTTCGAAGCACCTTGAAAGTTGTTTGGACGTGGTTGGAATTACGAACAAAGTGCTTCGAAAATGCTCTTTTTCTGAAAAAACCTCCAACTTTAAACGTGAATAGCTCGAAAACTAGAATAGCTAGAAGGTCGCCGTAGGTACCAAAAGAAAGGAAATTTAACGGGGTACTCTCGACATGGGGGTCAAATTTAAGATCGGACGTTAGGAAAAAAAGTTATGATTGTTCAAAGATAGGCATTTTTTGACGTTTTTTCAATGCAAAATTGCTGATTTCAAGTAGTTTGTTCCAAGTTAAGCACAAAAATAAGCAGGTTTTGTTAACTTCTACATATTATGACAAAAAGATCTTGCAAAAAGCACTAAACTTGCTTCCAAGCACCTTGAAAGTTGTTTGGACGTGGTTGGAATTACGAACAAAGTGCTTCGAAGCACCTTGAAAGTTGTTTGGACGTGGTTGGAATTACGAACAAAGTGCTTCGAAAATGCTCTTTTTCTGAAAAAACCTCCAACTTTAAACGTGAATAGCTCGAAAACTAGAATAGCTAGAAGGTCGCCGTAGGTACCAAAAGAAAGGAAATTTAACGGGGTACTCTCGACATGGGGGTCAAATTTAAGATCGGACGTTAGGAAAAAAAGTTATGATTGTTCAAAGATAGGCATTTTTTGACGTTTTTTCAATACAAAATTGCTGATTTCAATTAGTTTGTTCCAAGTTAAGCACAAAAATAAGCAGGTTTTGTTAACTTCTACATATTATGACAAAAAGATCTTGCAAAAAGCACTAAACTTGCTTCCAAGTACCTTGAAAGTTGTTTTGACGTGGTTGGAATTACGAACAAAGTGCTTCGAAGTACCTTGAAAGTTGTTTGGACGTGGTTGGAATTACGAACAAAGTGCTTCGAAGCACCTTGAAAGTTGTTTGGACGTGGTTGGAATTACGAACAAAGTGCTTCGAAAATGGTCTTTTTCTGAAAAAACCTCCAACTTTAAACGTGAATAGCTCGAAAACTAGAAGAGCTAGAAGGTCGCCGTAGGTACCAAAAGAAAGGAAATTTAACGGGGTACTCTCGACATGGGGGTCAAATTTAAGATCGGACGTAAGGAAAAAAAGTTATGATTGTTCAAAGATAGGCATTTTTTGACGTTTTTTCAATACAAAATTGCTGATTTCAATTAGTTTGTTCCAAGTTAAGCACAAAAATAAGCAGGTTTTGTTAACTTCTACATATTATGACAAAAAGATCTTGCAAAAAGCACTAAACTAGCTTCCAAGCACCTTGAAAGTTGTATGGACGTGGTTGGAATTACGAACAAAGTGCTTCGAAGCACCTTGAAAGTTGTTTGGACGTGGTTGGAATTACGAACAAAGTGCTTCGAAGCACCTTGAAAGTTGTTTGTACGTGGTTGGAATTACGAACAAAGTGCTTCGAAAATGCTCTTTTTCTGAAAAAACCTCCAACTTTAAACGTGAATAGCTCGAAAACTAGAAGAGCTAGAAGGTCGCCGTAGGTACCAAAAGAAAGGAAATTTAACGGGGTACTCTCGACATGGGGGTCAAATTTAAGATCGGACGTTAGGAAAAAAAGTTATGATTGTTCAAAGATAGGCATTTTTTGACGTTTTTCAATACAAAATTGCTGATTTCAAGTAGTTTGTTCCAAGTTAAGCACAAAAATAAGCAGGTTTTGTTAACTTCTACATATTATGACAAAAAGATCTTGCAAAAAGCACTAAACTTGCTTCCAAGCACCTTGAAAGTTGTTTGGACGTGGTTGGAATTACGAACAAAGTGCTTCGAAGCACCTTGAAAGTTGTATGGACGTGGTTGGAATTACGAACAAAGTGCTTCGAAGCACCTTGAAAGTTGTTTGGACGTGGTTGGAATTACGAACAAAGTGCTTCGAAGCACCTTGAAAGTTGTTTGGACGTGGTTGGAATTACGAACAAAGTGCTTCGAAAATGCTCTTTTTCTGAAAAAACCTCCAACTTTAAACGTGAATAGCTCGAAAACTAGAAGAGCTAGAAGGTCGCCGTAGGTACCAAAAGAAAGGAAATTTAACGGGGTACTCTCGACATGGGGGTCAAATTTAAGATCGGACGTAAGGAAAAAAAGTTATGATTGTTCAAAGATAGGCATTTTTTGACGTTTTTTCAATGCAAAATTGCTGATTTCAAGTAGTTTGTTCCAAGTTAAGCACAAAAATAAGCAGATTTTGTTAACTTCTACATATTATGACAAAAAGATCTTGCAAAAAGCACTAAACTTGCTTCCAAGTACCTTGAAAGTTGTTTGGACGTGGTTGGAATTACGAACAAAGTGCTTCGAAGCACCTTGAAAGTTGTTTGGACGTGGTTGGAATTACGAACAAAGTGCTTCGAAAATGCTCTTTTTCTGAAAAAACCTCCAACTTTAAACGTGAATAGCTCGAAAACTAGAATAGCTAGAAGGTCGCCGTAGGTACCAAAAGAAAGGAAATTTAACGGGGTACTCTCGACATGGGGGTCAAATTTAAGATCGGACGTTAGGAAAAAAAGTTATGATTGTTCAAAGATAGGCATTTTTTGACGTTTTTTCAATACAAAATTGCTGATTTCAAGTAGTTTGTTCCAAGTTAAGCACAAAAATAAGCAGGTTTTGTTAACTTCTACATATTATGACAAAAAGATCTTGCAAAAAGCACTAAACTTGCTTCCAAGCACCTTGAAAGTTGTTTGGACATGGTTGGAATTACGAACAAAGTGCTTCGAAGCACCTTGAAAGTTGATTGGACGTGGTTGGAATTACGAACAAAGTGCTTCGAAGCACCTTGAAAGTTGTTTGGACGTGGTTGGAATTACGAACAAAGTGCTTCGAAGCACCTTGAAAGTTGTTTGTACGTGGTTGGAATTACGAACAAAGTGCTTCGAAAATGGTCTTTTTCTGAAAAAACCTCCAACTTTAAACGTGAATAGCTCGAAAACTAGAAGAGCTAGAAGGTCGCCGTAGGTACCAAAAGAAAGGAAATTTAACGGGGTACTCTCGACATGGGGGTCAAATTTAAGATCGGACGTAAAGAAAAAAAGTTATGATTGTTCAAAGATAGGCATTTTTTGACGTTTTTTTCAATACAAAATTGCTGATTTCAAGTAGTTTGTTCCAAGTTAAGCACAAAAATAAGCAGATTTTGTTAACTTCTACATATTATGACAAAAAGATCTTGCAAAAAGCACTAAACTTGCTTCCAAGCACCTTGAAAGTTGTTTGGACGCGGCTGGAATTACGAACAAAGTGCTTCGAAGCACCTTGAAAGTTGTTTGGACGTGGTTGGAATTACGAACAAAGTGCTTCGAAGTACCTTGAAAGTTGTTTGGACGTGGTTGGAATTACGAACAAAGTGCTTCGAAGCACCTTGAAAGTTGTTTGGATGTGGTTGGAATTACGAACAAAGTGCTTCGAAGCACCTTGAAAGTTGTTTGGACGTGGTTGGAATTACGAACAAAGTGCTTCGAAAATGCTCTTTTTCTGAAAAAACCTCCAACTTTAAACGTGAATAGCTCGAAAACTAGAAGAGCTAGAAGGTCGCCGTAGGTACCACAAGAAAGGAAATTTAACGGGGTACTCTCGACATGGGGGTCAAATTTAAGATCGGACGTAAGGAAAAAAAGTTATGATTGTTCAAAGATAGGCATTTTTTGACGTTTTTTTCAATACAAAATTGCTGATTTCAAGTAGTTTGTTCCAAGTTAAGCACAAAAATAAGCAGGTTTTGTTAACTTCTACATATTATGACAAAAAGATCTTGCAAAAAGCACTAAACTAGCTTCCAAGCACCTTGAAAGTTGTATGGACGTGGTTGGAATTACGAACAAAGTGCTTCGAAGCACCTTGAAAGTTGTTTGGACGTGGTTGGAATTACGAACAAAGTGCTTCGAAGCACCTTGAAAGTTGTTTGTACGTGGTTGGAATTACGAACAAAGTGCTTCGAAAATGCTCTTTTTCTGAAAAAACCTCCAACTTTAAACGTGAATAGCTCGAAAACTAGAAGAGCTAGAAGGTCGCCGTAGGTACCAAAAGAAAGGAAATTTAACGGGGTACTCTCGACATGGGGGTCAAATTTAAGATCGGACGTAAGGAAAAAAAGTTATGATTGTTCAAAGATAGGCATTTTTTGACGTTTTTTCAATACAAAATTGCTGATTTCAAGTAGTTTGTTCCAAGTTAAGCACAAAAATAAGCAGATTTTGTTAACTTCTACATATTATGACAAAAAGATCTTGTAAAAAGCACTAAACTTGCTTCCAAGCACCTTGAAAGTTGTTTGGACGCGGCTGGAATTACGAACAAAGTGCTTCGAAGCACCTTGAAAGTTGTTTGGACGTGGTTGGAATTACGAACAAAGTGCTTCGAAAATGCTCTTTTTCTGAAAAAAACCTCCAACTTTAAACGTGAATAGCTCGAAAACTAGAATAGCTAGAAGGTCGCCGTAGGTACCAAAAGAAAGGAAATTTAACGGGGTACTCTCGACATGGGGGTCAAATTTAAGATCGGACGTAAGGAAAAAAAGTTATGATTGTTCAAAGATAGGCATTTTTTGACGTTTTTTCAATACAAAATTGCTGATTTCAAGTAGTTTGTTCCAAGTTAAGCACAAAAATAAGCAGGTTTTGTTAACTTCTACATATTATGACAAAAAGATCTTGCAAAAAGCACTAAACTAGCTTCCAAGCACCTTGAAAGTTGTATGGACGTGGTTGGAATTACGAACAAAGTGCTTCGAAGCACCTTGAAAGTTGTTTGGACGTGGTTGGAATTACGAACAAAGTGCTTCGAAGCACCTTGAAAGTTGTTTGTACGTGGTTGGAATTACGAACAAAGTGCTTCGAAAATGGTCTTTTTCTGAAAAAACCTCCAACTTTAAACGTGAATAGCTCGAAAACTAGAAGAGCTAGAAGGTCGCCGTAGGTACCAAAAGAAAGGAAATTTAACGGGGTACTCTCGACATGGGGGTCAAATTTAAGATCGGACGTAAGGAAAAAAAGTTATGATTGTTCAAAGATAGGCATTTTTTGACGTTTTTTCAATACAAAATTGCTGATTTCAAGTAGTTTGTTCCAAGTTAGGCACAAAAATAAGCAGGTTTTGTTAACTTCAACATATAATGACAAAAAAATCTTGCAAAAAGCACTAAACTTGCTTCCAAGCACCTTGAAAGTTGTTTGGATGTGATTGGAATTACGAACAAAGTGCTTCGAAGTACCTTGAAAGTTGTTTGGACGTGGTTGGAATTAGGAACAAAGTGCTTCGAAGTACCTTGAAAGTTGTTTGGACGTGGTTGGAATTACGAACAAAGTGCTTCGAAAATGGTCTTTTTCTGAAAAAACCTCCAACTTTAAACGTGAATAGCTCGAAAACTAGAAGAGCTAGAAGGTCGCCGTAGGTACCAAAAGAAAGGAAATTTAACGGGGTACTCTCGACATGGGGGTCAAATTTAAGATCGGACGTAAGGAAAAAAAGTTATGATTGTTCAAAGATAGGCATTTTTTGACGTTTTTTCAATACAAAATTGCTGATTTCAAGTAGTTTGTTCCAAGTTAAGCACAAAAATAAGCAGGTTTTGTTAACTTCTACATATTATGACAAAAAGATCTTGCAAAAAGCACTAAACTAGCTTCCAAGCACCTTGAAAGTTGTATGGACGTGGTTGGAATTACGAACAAAGTGCTTCGAAGCACCTTGAAAGTTGTTTGGACGTGGTTGGAATTACGAACAAAGTGCTTCGAAGCACCTTGAAAGTTGTTTGTACGTGGTTGGAATTACGAACAAAGTGCTTCGAAAATGCTCTTTTTCTGAAAAAACCTCCAACTTTAAACGTGAATAGCTCGAAAACTAGAAGAGCTAGAAGGTCGCCGTAGGTACCAAAAGAAAGGAAATTTAACGGGGTACTCTCGACATGGGGGTCAAATTTAAGATCGGACGTAAGGAAAAAAAGTTATGATTGTTCAAAGATAGGCATTTTTTGACGTTTTTTCAATACAAAATTGCTGATTTCAAGTAGTTTGTTCCAAGTTAAGCACAAAAATAAGCAGATTTTGTTAACTTCTACATATTATGACAAAAAGATCTTGTAAAAAGCACTAAACTTGCTTCCAAGCACCTTGAAAGTTGTTTGGACGTGGTTGGAATTACGAACAAAGTGCTTCGAAGCACCTTGAAAGTTGTTTGGACGTGGTTGGAATTACGAACAAAGTGCTTCGAAAATGCTCTTTTTCTGAAAAAACCTCCAACTTTAAACGTGAATAGCTCGAAAACTAGAAGAGCTAGAAGGTCGCCGTAGGTACCAAAAGAAAGGAAATTTAACGGGGTACTCTCGACATGGGGGTCAAATTTAAGATCGGACGTAAGGAAAAAAAGTTATGATTGTTCAAAGATAGGCATTTTTTGACGTTTTTTCAATACAAAATTGCTGATTTCAAGTAGTTTGTTCCAAGTTAAGCACAAAAATAAGCAGGTTTTGTTAACTTCTACATATTATGACAAAAAGATCTTGCAAAAAGCACTAAACTAGCTTCCAAGCACCTTGAAAGTTGTATGGACGTGGTTGGAATTACGAACAAAGTGCTTCGAAGTACCTTGAAAGTTGTTTGGACGTGGTTGGAATTACGAACAAAGTGCTTCGAAGCACCTTGAAAGTTGTTTGTACGTGGTTGGAATTACGAACAAAGTGCTTCGAAAATGCTCTTTTTCTGAAAAAACCTCCAACTTTAAACGTGAATAGCTCGAAAACTAGAAGAGCTAGAAGGTCGCCGTAGGTACCAAAAGAAAGGAAATTTAACGGGGTACTCTCGACATGGGGGTCAAATTTAAGATCGGACGTAAGGAAAAAAAGTTATGATTGTTCAAAGATAGGCATTTTTTGACGTTTTTTCAATACAAAATTGCTGATTTCAAGTAGTTTGTTCCAAGTTAAGCACAAAAATAAGCAGATTTTGTTAACTTCTACATATTATGACAAAAAGATCTTGTAAAAAGCACTAAACTTGCTTCCAAGCACCTTGAAAGTTGTTTGGACGTGGTTGGAATTACGAACAAAGTGCTTCGAAGCACCTTGAAAGTTGTTTGGGACGTGGTTGGAATTACGAACAAAGTGCTTCGAAAATGCTCTTTTTCTGAAAAAACCTCCAACTTTTAAACGTGAATAGCTCGAAAACTAGAAGAGCTAGAAGGTCGCCGTAGGTACCAAAAGAAAGGAAATTTAACGGGGTACTCTCGACATGGGGGTCAAATTTAAGATCGGACGTAAAGAAAAAAAGTTATGATTGTTCAAAGATAGGCATTTTTTGACGTTTTTTTCAATACAAAATTGCTGATTTCAAGTAGTTTTGTTCCAAGTTAAGCACAAAAATAAGCAGGTTTTGTTAACTTCTACATATTATGACAAAAAGATCTTGCAAAAAGCACTAAACTTGCTTCCAAGCACCTTGAAAGTTGTATGGACGTGGTTGGAATTACGAACAAAGTGCTTCGAAGCACCTTGAAAGTTGTTTTGGACGTGGCTGGAATTACGAACAAAGTGCTTCGAAGCACCTTGAAAGTTGTTTTGGACGTGGTTGGAATTACGAACAAAGTGCTTCGAAAATGCTCTTTTTCTGAAAAAACCTCCAACTTTAAACGTGAATAGCTCGAAAACTAGAATAGCTAGAAGGTCGCCGTAGGTACCAAAAGAAAGGAAAATTTAACGGGGTACTCTCGACATGGGGGTCAAATTAAGATCGGACGTAAGGAAAAAAGTTATGATTGTTCAAAGATAGGCATTTTTTGATGTTTTTTCAATGCAAAATTGCTGATTTCAAGTAGTTTGTTCCAAGTTAAGCACAAAAATAAGCAGGTTTTGTTAACTTCTACATATTATGACAAAAAGATCTTGCAAAAAGCACTAAACTTGCTTCCAAGCACCTTGAAAGTTGTTTGGACGTGGTTGGAATTACGAACAAAGTGCTTCGAAGCACCTTGAAAACTGTTTGGACGTGGTTGGAATTACGACAAAGTGCTTCGAAGTACCTTGAAAGTTGTTTGGACGTTGGTAGGAATTACGAACAAAGTGCTTCGAAGCACCTTGAAAGTTGTTTGGACGTGGTTGGAATTACGAACAAAGTGCTTCGAAGCACCTTGAAAGTTGTTTGGACGTGGTTGGAATTACGAACAAAGTGCTTCGAAAATGGTCTTTTTCTGAAAAAACCTCCAACTTTAAACGTGAATAGCTCGAAAACTAGAAGAGCTAGAAGGTCGCCGTACAAAAGAAAGGAAATTTAACGGGGTACTCTCGACATAATGTCAAATTTAAGATCGGACGTAAGGAAAAACAGTTATGATTGTTCAAAGATAGGCATTTTTTGACGTTTTTTCAATACAAAATTGCTGATTTCAAGTAGTTTGTTCCAAGTTAAGCACAAAAATAAGCAGGTTTTGTTAACTTCTACATATAATGACAAAAAAATCTTGCAAAAAGCACTAAACTTGCTTCCAAGTACCTTGAAAGTTGTTTGGACGTGGTTGGAATTACGAACAAAGTGCTTCGAAGTACCTTGAAAGTTGTTTGGACGTGGTTGGAATTACGAACAAAGTGCTTCGAAGCACCTTGAAAGTTGTTTGGACGTGGTTGGAATTACGAACAAAGTGCTTCGAAAATGGTCTTTTTCTGAAAAAACCTCCAACTTTAAACGTGAATAGCTCGAAAACTAGAAGAGCTAGAAGGTCTCCGTAGGTACCAAAAGAAAGGAAATTTAACGGGGTACTCTCGACATGGGGGTCAAATTTAAGATCGGACGTAAGGAAAAAAGTTATGATTGTTCAAAGATAGGCATTTTTTGACGTTTTTTTCAATACAAAATTGCTGATTTCAATTAGTTTGTTCCAAGTTAAGCACAAAAATAAGCAGGTTTTGTTAACTTCTACATATTATGACAAAAAGATCTTGCAAAAAGCACTAAACTAGCTTCCAAGCACCTTGAAAGTTGTATGGACGTGGTTGGAATTACGAACAAAGTGCTTCGAAGCACCTTGAAAGTTGTTTGGACGTGGTTGGAATTACGAACAAAGTGCTTCGAAGCACCTTGAAAGTTGTTTGTACGTGGTTGGAATTACGAACAAAGTGCTTCGAAAATGCTCTTTTTCTGAAAAAACCTCCAACTTTAAACGTGAATAGCTCGAAAACTAGAAGAGCTAGAAGGTCGCCGTAGGTACCAAAAGAAAGGAAATTTAACGGGGTACTCTCGACATGGGGGTCAAATTTAAGATCGGACGTTAGGAAAAAAAGTTATGATTGTTCAAAGATAGGCATTTTTTGACGTTTTTTCAATACAAAATTGCTGATTTCAAGTAGTTTGTTCCAAGTTAAGCACAAAAATAAGCAGATTTTGTTAACTTCTACATATTATGACAAAAAGATCTTGCAAAAAGCACGAAACTTGCTTCCAAGCACCTTGAAAGTTGTTTGGACGTGGTTGGAATTACGAACAAAGTGCTTCGAAGCACCTTGAAAGTTGTTTGGACGTGGTTGGAATTACGAACAAAGTGCTTCGAAAATGCTCTTTTTCTGAAAAAACCTCCAACTTTAAACGTGAATAGCTCGAAAACTAGAATAGCTAGAAGGTCGCCGTAGGTACCAAAAGAAAGGAAATTTAACGGGGTACTCTCGACATGGGGGTCAAATTTAAGATCGGACGTTAGGAAAAAAAGTTATGATTGTTCAAAGATAGGCATTTTTTGACGTTTTTTCAATACAAAATTGCTGATTTCAAGTAGTTTGTTCCAAGTTAAGCACAAAAATAAGCAGGTTTTGTTAACTTCTACATATTATGACAAAAAGATCTTGCAAAAAGCACTAAACTTGCTTCCAAGCACCTTGAAAGTTGTTTGGACGTGGTTGGAATTACGAACAAAGTGCTTCGAAAATGCTCTTTTTCTGAAAAAACCTCCAACTTTAAACGTGAATAGCTCGAAAACTAGAAGAGCTAGAAGGTCTCCGTAGGTACCAAAAGAAAGGAAATTTAACGGGGTACTCTCGACATGGGGGTCAAATTTAAGATCGGACGTAAGGAAAAAAAGTTATGATTGTTCAAAGATAGGCATTTTTTGACGTTTTTTCAATACAAAATTGCTGATTTCAAGTAGTTTGTTCCAAGTTAAGCACAAAAATAAGCAGGTTTTGTTAACTTCTACATATTATGACAAAAAGATCTTGCAAAAAGCACTAAACTAGCTTCCAAGCACCTTGAAAGTTGTATGGACGTGGTTGGAATTACGAACAAAGTGCTTCGAAGCACCTTGAAAGTTGTTTGGACGTGGCTGGAATTACGAACAAAGTGCTTCGAAGCACCTTGAAAGTTGTTTGGACGTGGTTGGAATTACGAACAAAGTGCTTCGAAAATGCTCTTTTTCTGAAAAAAACCTCCAACTTTAAACGTGAATAGCTCGAAAACTAGAATAGCTAGAAGGTCGCCGTAGGTACCAAAAGAAAGGAAATTTAACGGGGTACTCTCGACATGGGGGTCAAATTTAAGATCGGACGTAAGGAAAAAAAGTTATGATTGTTCAAAGATAGGCATTTTTTGACGTTTTTTCAATACAAAATTGCTGATTTCAAGTAGTTTGTTCCAAGTTAAGCACAAAAATAAGCAGGTTTTGTTAACTTCTACATATTATGACAAAAAGATCTTGCAAAAAGCACTAAACTAGCTTCCAAGCACCTTGAAAGTTGTATGGACGTGGTTGGAATTACGAACAAAGTGCTTCGAAGCACCTTGAAAGTTGTTTGGACGTGGTTGGAATTACGAACAAAGTGCTTCGAAGCACCTTGAAAGTTGTTTGTACGTGGTTGGAATTACGAACAAAGTGCTTCGAAAATGCTCTTTTTCTGAAAAAACCTCCAACTTTAAACGTGAATAGCTCGAAAACTAGAAGAGCTAGAAGGTCGCCGTAGGTACCAAAAGAAAGGAAATTTAACGGGGTACTCTCGACATGGGGGTCAAATTTAAGATCGGACGTAAGGAAAAAAAGTTATGATTGTTCAAAGATAGGCATTTTTTGACGTTTTTTCAATACAAAATTGCTGATTTCAAGTAGTTTGTTCCAAGTTAGGCACAAAAATAAGCAGGTTTTGTTAACTTCAACATATAATGACAAAAAAATCTTGCAAAAAGCACTAAACTTGCTTCCAAGTACCTTGAAAGTTGTTTTGACGTGGTTGGAATTACGAACAAAGTGCTTCGAAGTACCTTGAAAGTTGTTTGGACGTGGTTGGAATTAGGAACAAAGTGCTTCGAAGTACCTTGAAAGTTGTTTGGACGTGGTTGGAATTACGAACAAAGTGCTTCGAAAATGGTCTTTTTCTGAAAAAACCTCCAACTTTAAACGTGAATAGCTCGAAAACTAGAAGAGCTAGAAGGTCGCCGTAGGTACCAAAAGTAAGGAAATTTAACGGGGTACTCTCGACATGGGGGTCAAATTTAAGATCGGACGTAAGGAAAAAAAGTTATGATTGTTCAAAGATAGGCATTTTTTGACGTTTTTTCAATACAAAATTGCTGATTTCAAGTAGTTTGTTCCAAGTTAAGCACAAAAATAAGCAGATTTTGTTAACTTCTACATATTATGACAAAAAGATCTTGTAAAAAGCACTAAACTTGCTTCCAAGCACCTTGAAAGTTGTTTGGACGTGGTTGGAATTACGAACAAAGTGCTTCGAAGCACCTTGAAAGTTGTTTGGACGTGGTTGGAATTACGAACAAAGTGCTTCGAAAATGGTCTTTTTCTGAAAAAACCTCCAACTTTAAACGTGAATAGCTCGAAAACTAGAAGAGCTAGAAGGTCGCCGTAGGTACCAAAAGAAAGGAAATTTAACGGGGTACTCTCGACATGGGGGTCAAATTTAAGATCGGACGTAAAGAAAAAAAGTTATGATTGTTCAAAGATAGGCATTTTTTGACGTTTTTTCAATACAAAATTGCTGATTTCAAGTAGTTTGTTCCAAGTTAAGCACAAAAATAAGCAGGTTTTGTTAACTTCTACATATTATGACAAAAAGATCTTGCAAAAAGCACTAAACTTGCTTCCAAGCACCTTGAAAGATGTATGGACGTGGTTGGAATTACGAACAAAGTGCTTCGAAGCACCTTGAAAGTTGTTTGGACGTGGCTGGAATTACGAACAAAGTGCTTCGAAGCACCTTGAAAGTTGTTTGGACGTGGTTGGAATTACGAACAAAGTGCTTCGAAAATGCTCTTTTTCTGAAAAAACCTCCAACTTTAAACGTGAATAGCTCGAAAACTAGAATAGCTAGAAGGTCGCCGTAGGTACCAAAAGAAAGGAAATTTAACGGGGTACTCTCGACATGGGGGTCAAATTTAAGATCGGACGTAAGGAAAAAAAGTTATGATTGTTCAAAGATAGGCATTTTTTGATGTTTTTTCAATGCAAAATTGCTGATTTCAAGTAGTTTGTTCCAAGTTAAGCACAAAAATAAGCAGGTTTTGTTAACTTCTACATATTATGACAAAAAGATCTTGCAAAAAGCACTAAACTTGCTTCCAAGCACCTTGAAAGTTGTTTGGACGTGGTTGGAATTACGAACAAAGTGCTTCGAAGCACCTTGAAAACTGTTTGGACGTGGTTGGAATTACGAACAAAGTGCTTCGAAGTACCTTGAAAGTTGTTTGGACGTGGTAGGAATTACGAACAAAGTGCTTCGAAGCACCTTGAAAGTTGTTTGGACGTGGTTGGAATTACGAACAAAGTGCTTCGAAGCACCTTGAAAGTTGTTTGGACGTGGTTGGAATTACGAACAAAGTGCTTCGAAAATGGTCTTTTTCTGAAAAAACCTCCAACTTTAAACGTGAATAGCTCGAAAACTAGAAGAGCTAGAAGGTCGCCGTAGGTACCAAAAGAAAGGAAATTTAACGGGGTACTCTCGACATAATGTCAAATTTAAGATCGGACGTAAGGAAAAACAGTTATGATTGTTCAAAGATAGGCATTTTTTGACGTTTTTTCAATACAAAATTGCTGATTTCAAGTAGTTTGTTCCAAGTTAAGCACAAAAATAAGCAGGTTTTGTTAACTTCTACATATAATGACAAAAAAATCTTGCAAAAAGCACTAAACTTGCTTCCAAGTACCTTGAAAGTTGTTTGGACGTGGTTGGAATTACGAACAAAGTGCTTCGAAGTACCTTGAAAGTTGTTTGGACGTGGTTGGAATTACGAACAAAGTGCTTCGAAGCACCTTGAAAGTTGTTTGGACGTGGTTGGAATTACGAACAAAGTGCTTCGAAAATGGTCTTTTTCTGAAAAAACCTCCAACTTTAAACGTGAATAGCTCGAAAACTAGAAGAGCTAGAAGGTCTCCGTAGGTACCAAAAGAAAGGAAATTTAACGGGGTACTCTCGACATGGGGGTCAAATTTAAGATCGGACGTAAGGAAAAAAAGTTATGATTGTTCAAAGATAGGCATTTTTTGACGTTTTTTCAATACAAAATTGCTGATTTCAATTAGTTTGTTCCAAGTTAAGCACAAAAATAAGCAGGTTTTGTTAACTTCTACATATTATGACAAAAAGATCTTGCAAAAAGCACTAAACTAGCTTCCAAGCACCTTGAAAGTTGTATGGACGTGGTTGGAATTACGAACAAAGTGCTTCGAAGCACCTTGAAAGTTGTTTGGACGTGGTTGGAATTACGAACAAAGTGCTTCGAAGCACCTTGAAAGTTGTTTGTACGTGGTTGGAATTACGAACAAAGTGCTTCGAAAATGCTCTTTTTCTGAAAAAACCTCCAACTTTAAACGTGAATAGCTCGAAAACTAGAAGAGCTAGAAGGTCGCCGTAGGTACCAAAAGAAAGGAAATTTAACGGGGTACTCTCGACATGGGGGTCAAATTTAAGATCGGACGTTAGGAAAAAAAGTTATGATTGTTCAAAGATAGGCATTTTTTGACGTTTTTTCAATACAAAATTGCTGATTTCAAGTAGTTTGTTCCAAGTTAAGCACAAAAATAAGCAGGTTTTGTTAACTTCTACATATTATGACAAAAAGATCTTGCAAAAAGCACTAAACTTGCTTCCAAGCACCTTGAAAGTTGTTTGGACGTGGTTGGAATTACGAACAAAGTGCTTCGAAGCACCTTGAAAGTTGTATGGACGTGGTTGGAATTACGAACAAAGTGCTTCGAAGCACCTTGAAAGTTGTTTGGACGTGGTTGGAATTACGAACAAAGTGCTTCGAAGCACCTTGAAAGTTGTTTGTACGTGGTTGGAATTACGAACAAAGTGCTTCGAAAATGCCCTTTTTCTGAAAAAACCTCCAACTTTAAACGTGAATAGCTCGAAAACTAGAATAGCTAGAAGGTCGCCGTAGGTACCAAAAGAAAGGAAATTTAACGGGGTACTCTCGACATGGGGGTCAAATTTAAGATCGGACGTTAGGAAAAAAAGTTATGATTGTTCAAAGATAGGCATTTTTTGACGTTTTTTCAATACAAAATTGCTGATTTCAAGTAGTTTGTTCCAAGTTAAGCACAAAAATAAGCAGATTTTGTTAACTTCTACATATTATGACAAAAAGATCTTGCAAAAAGCACGAAACTTGCTTCCAAGCACCTTGAAAGTTGTTTGGACGTGGTTGGAATTACGAACAAAGTGCTTCGAAGCACCTTGAAAGTTGTTTGGACGTGGTTGGAATTACGAACAAAGTGCTTCGAAAATGGTCTTTTTCTGAAAAAACCTCCAACTTTAAACGTGAATAGCTCGAAAACTAGAATAGCTAGAAGGTCGCCGTAGGTACCAAAAGAAAGGAAATTTAACGGGGTACTCTCGACATGGGGGTCAAATTTAAGATCGGACGTTAGGAAAAAAAGTTATGATTGTTCAAAGATAGGCATTTTTTGACGTTTTTTCAATACAAAATTGCTGATTTCAAGTAGTTTGTTCCAAGTTAAGCACAAAAATAAGCAGGTTTTGTTAACTTCTACATATTATGACAAAAAGATCTTGCAAAAAGCACTAAACTAGCTTCCAAGCACCTTGAAAGTTGTTTGGACGTGGTTGGAATTACGAACAAAGTGCTTCGAAAATGCTCTTTTTCTGAAAAAACCTCCAACTTTAAACGTGAATAGCTCGAAAACTAGAAGAGCTAGAAGGTCGCCGTAGGTACCAAAAGAAAGGAAATTTAACGGGGTACTCTCGACATGGGGGTCAAATTTAAGATCGGACGTAAGGAAAAAAAGTTATGATTGTTCAAAGATAGGCATTTTTTGACGTTTTTTCAATACAAAATTGCTGATTTCAAGTAGTTTGTTCCAAGTTAAGCACAAAAATAAGCAGGTTTTGTTAACTTCTACATATTATGACAAAAAGATCTTGCAAAAAGCACTAAACTAGCTTCCAAGCACCTTGAAAGTTGTATGGACGTGGTTGGAATTACGAACAAAGTGCTTCGAAGCACCTTGAAAGTTGTTTGGACGTGGCTGGAATTACGAACAAAGTGCTTCGAAGCACCTTGAAAGTTGTTTGGACGTGGTTGGAATTACGAACAAAGTGCTTCGAAAATGCTCTTTTTCTGAAAAAAACCTCCAACTTTAAACGTGAATAGCTCGAAAACTAGAATAGCTAGAAGGTCGCCGTAGGTACCAAAAGAAAGGAAATTTAACGGGGTACTCTCGACATGGGGGTCAAATTTAAGATCGGACGTAAGGAAAAAAAGTTATGATTGTTCAAAGATAGGCATTTTTTGACGTTTTTTCAATACAAAATTGCTGATTTCAAGTAGTTTGTTCCAAGTTAAGCACAAAAATAAGCAGGTTTTGTTAACTTCTACATATTATGACAAAAAGATCTTGCAAAAAGCACTAAACTAGCTTCCAAGCACCTTGAAAGTTGTATGGACGTGGTTGGAATTACGAACAAAGTGCTTCGAAGCACCTTGAAAGTTGTTTGGACGTGGTTGGAATTACGAACAAAGTGCTTCGAAGCACCTTGAAAGTTGTTTGTACGTGGTTGGAATTACGAACAAAGTGCTTCGAAAATGCTCTTTTTCTGAAAAAACCTCCAACTTTAAACGTGAATAGCTCGAAAACTAGAAGAGCTAGAAGGTCGCCGTAGGTACCAAAAGAAAGGAAATTTAACGGGGTACTCTCGACATGGGGGTCAAATTTAAGATCGGACGTAAGGAAAAAAAGTTATGATTGTTCAAAGATAGGCATTTTTTGACGTTTTTTCAATACAAAATTGCTGATTTCAAGTAGTTTGTTCCAAGTTAGGCACAAAAATAAGCAGGTTTTGTTAACTTCAACATATAATGACAAAAAAATCTTGCAAAAAGCACTAAACTTGCTTCCAAGTACCTTGAAAGTTGTTTTGACGTGGTTGGAATTACGAACAAAGTGCTACGAAGTACCTTGAAAGTTGTTTGGACGTGGTTGGAATTAGGAACAAAGTGCTTCGAAGTACCTTGAAAGTTGTTTGGACGTGGTTGGAATTACGAACAAAGTGCTTCGAAAATGGTCTTTTTCTGAAAAAACCTCCAACTTTAAACGTGAATAGCTCGAAAACTAGAAGAGCTAGAAGGTCGCCGTAGGTACCAAAAGAAAGGAAATTTAACGGGGTACTCTCGACATGGGGGTCAAATTTAAGATCGGACGTAAGGAAAAAAAAGTTATGATTGTTCAAAGATAGGCATTTTTTGACGTTTTTTCAATACAAAATTGCTGATTTCAAGTAGTTTGTTCCAAGTTAAGCACAAAAATAAGCAGGTTTTGTTAACTTCTACATATTATGACAAAAAGATCTTGCAAAAAGCACTAAACTTGCTTCCAAGCACCTTGAAAGTTGTATGGACGTGGTTGGAATTACGAACAAAGTGCTTCGAAGCACCTTGAAAGTTGTTTGGACGTGGCTGGAATTACGAACAAAGTGCTTCGAAGCACCTTGAAAGTTGTTTGGACGTGGTTGGAATTACGAACAAAGTGCTTCGAAAATGCTCTTTTTCTGAAAAAACCTCCAACTTTAAACGTGAATAGCTCGAAAACTAGAATAGCTAGAAGGTCGCCGTAGGTACCAAAAGAAAGGAAATTTAACGGGGTACTCTCGACATGGGGGTCAAATTTAAGATCGGACGTAAGGAAAAAAAGTTATGATTGTTCAAAGATAGGCATTTTTTGACGTTTTTTTCAATACAAAATTGCTGATTTCAAGTAGTTTGTTCCAAGTTAAGCACAAAAATAAGCAGATTTTGTTAACTTCTACATATTATGACAAAAAGATCTTGTAAAAAGCACTAAACTTGCTTCCAAGCACCTTGAAAGTTGTTTGGACGTGGTTGGAATTACGAACAAAGTGCTTCGAAGCACCTTGAAAGTTGTTTGGACGTGGTTGGAATTACGAACAAAGTGCTTCGAAAATGCTCTTTTTCTGAAAAAACCTCCAACTTTAAACGTGAATAGCTCGAAAACTAGAAGAGCTAGAAGGTCGCCGTAGGTACCAAAAGAAAGGAAATTTAACGGGGTACTCTCGACATGGGGGTCAAATTTAAGATCGGACGTAAAGAAAAAAAGTTATGATTGTTCAAAGATAGGCATTTTTTGACGTTTTTTCAATACAAAATTGCTGATTTCAAGTAGTTTGTTCCAAGTTAAGCACAAAAATAAGCAGGTTTTGTTAACTTCTACATATTATGACAAAAAGATCTTGCAAAAAGCACTAAACTTGCTTCCAAGCACCTTGAAAGTTGTATGGACGTGGTTGGAATTACGAACAAAGTACTTCGAAGCACCTTGAAAGTTGTTTGGACGTGGTTGGAATGACGAACAAAGTGCTTCGAAGCACCTTGAAAGTTGTTTGGACGTGGTTGGAATTACGAACAAAGTGCTTCGAAAATGCTCTTTTTCTGAAAAAACCTCCAACTTTAAACGTGAATAGCTCGAAAACTAGAATAGCTAGAAGGTCGCCGTAGGTACCAAAAGAAAGGAAATTTAACGGGGTACTCTCGACATGGGGGTCAAATTTAAGATCGGACGTAAGGAAAAAAAGTTATGATTGTTCAAAGATAGGCATTTTTTGACGTTTTTTCAATGCAAAATTGCTGATTTCAAGTAGTTTGTTCCAAGTTAAGCACAAAAATAAGCAGGTTTTGTTAACTTCTACATATTATGACAAAAAGATCTTGCAAAAAGCACTAAACTTGCTTCCAAGCACCTTGAAAGTTGTTTGGACGTGGTTGGAATTACGAACAAAGTGCTTCGAAGCACCTTGAAAACTGTTTGGACGTGGTTGGAATTACGAACAAAGTGCTTCGAAGTACCTTGAAAGTTGTTTGGACGTGGTAGGAATTACGAACAAAGTGCTTCGAAGCACCTTGAAAGTTGTTTGGACGTGGTTGGAATTACGAACAAAGTGCTTCGAAGCACCTTGAAAGTTGTTTGGACGTGGTTGGAATTACGAACAAAGTGCTTCGAAAATGGTCTTTTTCTGAAAAAACCTCCAACTTTAAACGTGAATAGCTCGAAAACTAGAAGAGCTAGAAGGTCGCCGTAGGTACCAAAAGAAAGGAAATTTAACGGGGTACTCTCGACATAATGTCAAATTTAAGATCGGACGTAAGGAAAAACAGTTATGATTGTTCAAAGATAGGCATTTTTTGACGTTTTTTCAATACAAAATTGCTGATTTCAAGTAGTTTGTTCCAAGTTAAGCACAAAAATAAGCAGGTTTTGTTAACTTCTACATATAATGACAAAAAAATCTTGCAAAAAGCACTAAACTTGCTTCCAAGTACCTTGAAAGTTGTTTGGACGTGGTTGGAATTACGAACAAAGTGCTTCGAAGTACCTTGAAAGTTGTTTGGACGTGGTTGGAATTACGAACAAAGTGCTTCGAAGCACCTTGAAAGTTGTTTGGACGTGGTTGGAATTACGAACAAAGTGCTTCGAAAATGGTCTTTTTCTGAAAAAACCTCCAACTTTAAACGTGAATAGCTCGAAAACTAGAAGAGCTAGAAGGTCTCCGTAGGTACCAAAAGAAAGGAAATTTAACGGGGTACTCTCGACATGGGGGTCAAATTTAAGATCGGACGTAAGGAAAAAAAGTTATGATTGTTCAAAGATAGGCATTTTTTGACGTTTTTTCAATACAAAATTGCTGATTTCAATTAGTTTGTTCCAAGTTAAGCACAAAAATAAGCAGGTTTTGTTAACTTCTACATATTATGACAAAAAGATCTTGCAAAAAGCACTAAACTAGCTTCCAAGCACCTTGAAAGTTGTATGGACGTGGTTGGAATTACGAACAAAGTGCTTCGAAGCACCTTGAAAGTTGTTTGGACGTGGTTGGAATTACGAACAAAGTGCTTCGAAGCACCTTGAAAGTTGTTTGTACGTGGTTGGAATTACGAACAAAGTGCTTCGAAAATGCTCTTTTTCTGAAAAAACCTCCAACTTTAAACGTGAATAGCTCGAAAACTAGAAGAGCTAGAAGGTCGCCGTAGGTACCAAAAGAAAGGAAATTTAACGGGGTACTCTCGACATGGGGGTCAAATTTAAGATCGGACGTTAGGAAAAAAAGTTATGATTGTTCAAAGATAGGCATTTTTTGACGTTTTTTTCAATACAAAATTGCTGATTTCAAGTAGTTTGTTCCAAGTTAAGCACAAAAATAAGCAGGTTTTGTTAACTTCTACATATTATGACAAAAAGATCTTGCAAAAAGCACTAAACTTGCTTCCAAGCACCTTGAAAGTTGTTTGGACGTGGTTGGAATTACGAACAAAGTGCTTCGAAGCACCTTGAAAGTTGTTTGGACGTGGTTGGAATTACGAACAAAGTGCTTCGAAGCACCTTGAAAGTTGTTTGGACGTGGTTGGAATTACGAACAAAGTGCTTCGAAGCACCTTGAAAGTTGTTTGTACGTGGTTGGAATTACGAACAAAGTGCTTCGAAAATGCCCTTTTTCTGAAAAAACCTCCAACTTTAAACGTGAATAGCTCGAAAACTAGAATAGCTAGAAGGTCGCCGTAGGTACCAAAAGAAAGGAAATTTAACGGGGTACTCTCGACATGGGGGTCAAATTTAAGATCGGACGTTAGGAAAAAAAGTTATGATTGTTCAAAGATAGGCATTTTTTGACGTTTTTTCAATACAAAATTGCTGATTTCAAGTAGTTTGTTCCAAGTTAAGCACAAAAATAAGCAGATTTTGTTAACTTCTACATATTATGACAAAAAGATCTTGCAAAAAGCACGAAACTTGCTTCCAAGCACCTTGAAAGTTGTTTGGACGTGGTTGGAATTACGAACAAAGTGCTTCGAAGCACCTTGAAAGTTGTTTGGACGTGGTTGGAATTACGAACAAAGTGCTTCGAAAATGCTCTTTTTCTGAAAAAACCTCCAACTTTAAACGTGAATAGCTCGAAAACTAGAATAGCTAGAAGGTCGCCGTAGGTACCAAAAGAAAGGAAATTTAACGGGGTACTCTCGACATGGGGGTCAAATTTAAGATCGGACGTTAGGAAAAAAAGTTATGATTGTTCAAAGATAGGCATTTTTTGACGTTTTTTCAATACAAAATTGCTGATTTCAAGTAGTTTGTTCCAAGTTAAGCACAAAAATAAGCAGGTTTTGTTAACTTCTACATATTATGACAAAAAGATCTTGCAAAATGCACTAAACTTGCTTCGAAGCACCTTGAAAGTTGTTTGGACGTGGTTGGAATTACGAACAAAGTGCTTCGAAGCACCTTGAAAGTTGTTTGGACGTGGTTGGAATTACGAACAAAGTGCTTCGAAGCACCTTGAAAGTTGTTTGGACGTGGTTGGAATTACGAACAAAGTGCTTCGAAGCACCTTGAAAGTTGTTTGTACGTGGTTGGAATTACGAACAAAGTGCTTCGAAAATGCCCTTTTTCTGAAAAAACCTCCAACTTTAAACGTGAATAGCTCGAAAACTAGAATAGCTAGAAGGTCGCCGTAGGTACCAAAAGAAAGGAAATTTAACGGGGTACTCTCGACATGGGGGTCAAATTTAAGATCGGACGTTAGGAAAAAAAGTTATGATTGTTCAAAGATAGGCATTTTTTGACGTTTTTTCAATACAAAATTGCTGATTTCAAGTAGTTTGTTCCAAGTTAAGCACAAAAATAAGCAGATTTTGTTAACTTCTACATATTATGACAAAAAGATCTTGCAAAAAGCACGAAACTTGCTTCCAAGCACCTTGAAAGTTGTTTGGACGTGGTTGGAATTACGAACAAAGTGCTTCGAAGCACCTTGAAAGTTGTTTGGACGTGGTTGGAATTACGAACAAAGTGCTTCGAAAATGCTCTTTTTCTGAAAAAACCTCCAACTTTAAACGTGAATAGCTCGAAAACTAGAATAGCTAGAAGGTCGCCGTAGGTACCAAAAGAAAGGAAATTTAACGGGGTACTCTCGACATGGGGGTCAAATTTAAGATCGGACGTTAGGAAAAAAAGTTATGATTGTTCAAAGATAGGCATTTTTTGACGTTTTTTCAATACAAAATTGCTGATTTCAAGTAGTTTGTTCCAAGTTAAGCACAAAAATAAGCAGGTTTTGTTAACTTCTACATATTATGACAAAAAGATCTTGCAAAAAGCACTAAACTTGCTTCCAAGCACCTTGAAAGTTGTTTGGACGTGGTTGGAATTACGAACAAAGTGCTTCGAAAATGCTCTTTTTCTGAAAAAACCTCCAACTTTAAACGTGAATAGCTCGAAAACTAGAAGAGCTAGAAGGTCTCCGTAGGTACCAAAAGAAAGGAAATTTAACGGGGTACTCTCGACATGGGGGTCAAATTTAAGATCGGACGTAAGGAAAAAAAGTTATGATTGTTCAAAGATAGGCATTTTTTGACGTTTTTTCAATACAAAATTGCTGATTTCAAGTAGTTTGTTCCAAGTTAAGCACAAAAATAAGCAGGTTTTGTTAACTTCTACATATTATGACAAAAAGATCTTGCAAAAAGCACTAAACTAGCTTCCAAGCACCTTGAAAGTTGTATGGACGTGGTTGGAATTACGAACAAAGTGCTTCGAAGCACCTTGAAAGTTGTTTGGACGTGGCTGGAATTACGAACAAAGTGCTTCGAAGCACCTTGAAAGTTGTTTGGACGTGGTTGGAATTACGAACAAAGTGCTTCGAAAATGCTCTTTTTCTGAAAAAAACCTCCAACTTTAAACGTGAATAGCTCGAAAACTAGAATAGCTAGAAGGTCGCCGTAGGTACCAAAAGAAAGGAAATTTAACGGGGTACTCTCGACATGGGGGTCAAATTTAAGATCGGACGTAAGGAAAAAAAGTTATGATTGTTCAAAGATAGGCATTTTTTGACGTTTTTTCAATACAAAATTGCTGATTTCAAGTAGTTTGTTCCAAGTTAAGCACAAAAATAAGCAGGTTTTGTTAACTTCTACATATTATGACAAAAAGATCTTGCAAAAAGCACTAAACTAGCTTCCAAGCACCTTGAAAGTTGTATGGACGTGGTTGGAATTACGAACAAAGTGCTTCGAAGCACCTTGAAAGTTGTTTGGACGTGGTTGGAATTACGAACAAAGTGCTTCGAAGCACCTTGAAAGTTGTTTGTACGTGGTTGGAATTACGAACAAAGTGCTTCGAAAATGCTCTTTTTCTGAAAAAACCTCCAAATTTAAACGTGAATAGCTCGAAAACTAGAAGAGCTAGAAGGTCGCCGTAGGTACCAAAAGAAAGGAAATTTAACGGGGTACTCTCGACATGGGGGTCAAATTTAAGATCGGACGTAAGGAAAAAAAGTTATGATTGTTCAAAGATAGGCATTTTTTGACGTTTTTTCAATACAAAATTGCTGATTTCAAGTAGTTTGTTCCAAGTTAAGCACAAAAATAAGCAGGTTTTGTTAACTTCTACATATTATGACAAAAAGATCTTGCAAAAAGCACTAAACTTGCTTCCAAGCACCTTGAAAGTTGTTTGGACGTGGTTGGAATTACGAACAAAGTGCTACGAAGTACCTTGAAAGTTGTTTGGACGTGGTTGGAATTAGGAACAAAGTGCTTCGAAGTACCTTGAAAGTTGTTTGGACGTGGTTGGAATTACGAACAAAGTGCTTCGAAAATGGTCTTTTTCTGAAAAAACCTCCAACTTTAAACGTGAATAGCTCGAAAACTAGAAGAGCTAGAAGGTCGCCGTAGGTACCAAAAGAAAGGAAATTTAACGGGGTACTCTCGACATGGGGGTCAAATTTAAGATCGGACGTAAGGAAAAAAAGTTATGATTGTTCAAAGATAGGCATTTTTTGACGTTTTTTCAATACAAAATTGCTGATTTCAAGTAGTTTGTTCCAAGTTAAGCACAAAAATAAGCAGGTTTTGTTAACTTCTACATATTATGACAAAAAGATCTTGCAAAAAGCACTAAACTTGCTTCCAAGCACCTTGAAAGTTGTTTGGACGTGGTTGGAATTACGAACAAAGTGCTTCGAAGCACCTTGAAAGTTGTTTGGACGTGGTTGGAATTACGAACAAAGTGCTTCGAAAATGCTCTTTTTCTGAAAAAACCTCCAACTTTAAACGTGAATAGCTCGAAAACTAGAAGAGCTAGAAGGTCGCCGTAGGTACCAAAAGAAAGGAAATTTAACGGGGTACTCTCGACATGGGGGTCAAATTTAAGATCGGACGTAAAGAAAAAAAGTTATGATTGTTCAAAGATAGGCATTTTTTGACGTTTTTTCAATACAAAATTGCTGATTTCAAGTAGTTTGTTCCAAGTTAAGCACAAAAATAAGCAGGTTTTGTTAACTTCTACATATTATGACAAAAAGATCTTGCAAAAAGCACTAAACTTGCTTCCAAGCACCTTGAAAGTTGTATGGACGTGGTTGGAATTACGAACAAAGTGCTTCGAAGCACCTTGAAAGTTGTTTGGACGTGGCTGGAATTACGAACAAAGTGCTTCGAAGCACCTTGAAAGTTGTTTGGACGTGGTTGGAATTACGAACAAAGTGCTTCGAAAATGCTCTTTTTCTGAAAAAACCTCCAACTTTAAACGTGAATAGCTCGAAAACTAGAAGAGCTAGAAGGTCGCCGTAGGTACCAAAAGAAAGGAAATTTAACGGGGTACTCTCGACATGGGGGTCAAATTTAAGATCGGACGTAAGGAAAAAAAGTTATGATTGTTCAAAGATAGGCATTTTTTGACGTTTTTTCAATGCAAAATTGCTGATTTCAAGTAGTTTGTTCCAAGTTAAGCACAAAAATAAGCAGGTTTTGTTAACTTCTACATATTATGACAAAAAGATCTTGCAAAAAGCACTAAACTTGCTTCCAAGCACCTTGAAAGTTGTTTGGACGTGGTTGGAATTACGAACAAAGTGCTTCGAAGCACCTTGAAAACTGTTTGGACGTGGTTGGAATTACGAACAAAGTGCTTCGAAGTACCTTGAAAGTTGTTTGGACGTGGTAGGAATTACGAACAAAGTGCTTCGAAGCACCTTGAAAGTTGTTTGGACGTGGTTGGAATTACGAACAAAGTGCTTCGAAGCACCTTGAAAGTTGTTTGGACGTGGTTGGAATTACGAACAAAGTGCTTCGAAAATGGTCTTTTTCTGAAAAAACCTCCAACTTTAAACGTGAATAGCTCGAAAACTAGAAGAGCTAGAAGGTCGCCGTAGGTACCAAAAGAAAGGAAATTTAACGGGGTACTCTCGACATAATGTCAAATTTAAGATCGGACGTAAGGAAAAACAGTTATGATTGTTCAAAGATAGGCATTTTTTGACGTTTTTTCAATACAAAATTGCTGATTTCAAGTAGTTTGTTCCAAGTTAAGCACAAAAATAAGCAGGTTTTGTTAACTTCTACATATAATGACAAAAAAAATCTTGCAAAAAGCACTAAACTTGCTTCCAAGTACCTTGAAAGTTGTTTGGACGTGGTTGGAATTACGAACAAAGTGCTTCGAAGTACCTTGAAAGTTGTTTGGACGTGGTTGGAATTACGAACAAAGTGCTTCGAAGCACCTTGAAAGTTGTTTGGACGTGGTTGGAATTACGAACAAAGTGCTTCGAAAATGGTCTTTTTCTGAAAAAACCTCCAACTTTAAACGTGAATAGCTCGAAAACTAGAAGAGCTAGAAGGTCTCCGTAGGTACCAAAAGAAAGGAAATTTAACGGGGTACTCCGACATGGGGGTCAAATTTAAGATCGGACGTAAGGAAAAAAAGTTATGATTGTTCAAAGATAGGCATTTTTTGACGTTTTTTCAATACAAAATTGCTGATTTCAATTAGTTTGTTCCAAGTTAAGCACAAAAATAAGCAGGTTTTGTTAACTTCTACATATTATGACAAAAAGATCTTGCAAAAAGCACTAAACTAGCTTCCAAGCACCTTGAAAGTTGTATGGACGTGGTTGGAATTACGAACAAAGTGCTTCGAAGCACCTTGAAAGTTGTTTGGATGTGATTGGAATTACGAACAAAGTGCTTCGAAGCACCTTGAAAGTTGTTTGGACGTGGTTGGAATTACGAACAAAGTGCTTCGAAAATGCTCTTTTTCTGAAAAAACCTCCAACTTTAAACGTGAATAGCTCGAAAACTAGAAGAGCTAGAAGGTCGCCGTAGGTACCAAAAGAAAGGAAATTTAACGGGGTACTCTCGACATGGGGGTCAAATTTAAGATCGGACGTAAGGAAAAAAAGTTATGATTGTTCAAAGATAGGCATTTTTTGACGTTTTTTCAATGCAAAATTGCTGATTTCAAGTAGTTTGTTCCAAGTTAAGCACAAAAATAAGCAGGTTTTGTTAACTTCTACATATTATGACAAAAAGATCTTGCAAAAAGCACTAAACTTGCTTCCAAGCACCTTGAAAGTTGTTTGGACGTGGTTGGAATTACGAACAAAGTGCTTCGAAGCACCTTGAAAGTTGTATGGACGTGGTTGGAATTACGAACAAAGTGCTTCGAAGCACCTTGAAAGTTGTTTGGACGTGGTTGGAATTACGAACAAAGTGCTTCGAAGCACCTTGAAAGTTGTTTGTACGTGGTTGGAATTACGAACAAAGTGCTTCGAAAATACCCTTTTTCTGAAAAAACCTCCAACTTTAAACGTGAATAGCTCGAAAACTAGAATAGCTAGAAGGTCGCCGTAGGTACCAAAAGAAAGGAAATTTAACGGGGTACTCTCGACATGGGGGTCAAATTTAAGATCGGACGTTAGGAAAAAAAGTTATGATTGTTCAAAGATAGGCATTTTTTGACGTTTTTTCAATACAAAATTGCTGATTTCAAGTAGTTTGTTCCAAGTTAAGCACAAAAATAAGCAGATTTTGTTAACTTCTACATATTATGACAAAAAGATCTTGCAAAAAGCACGAAACTTGCTTCCAAGCACCTTGAAAGTTGTTTGGACGTGGTTGGAATTACGAACAAAGTGCTTCGAAGCACCTTGAAAGTTGTTTGGACGTGGTTGGAATTACGAACAAAGTGCTTCGAAAATGCTCTTTTTCTGAAAAAACCTCCAACTTTAAACGTGAATAGCTCGAAAACTAGAATAGCTAGAAGGTCGCCGTAGGTACCAAAAGAAAGGAAATTTAACGGGGTACTCTCGACATGGGGGTCAAATTTAAGATCGGACGTTAGGAAAAAAAGTTATGATTGTTCAAAGATAGGCATTTTTTGACGTTTTTTCAATGCAAAATTGCTGATTTCAAGTAGTTTGTTCCAAGTTAAGCACAAAAATAAGCAGGTTTTGTTAACTTCTACATATTATGACAAAAAGATATTGCAAAAAGCACTAAACTTGCTTCCAAGTACCTTGGAAGTTGTTTGGACGTGGTTGGAATTACGAACAAAGTGCTTCGAAAATGCTCTTTTTCTGAAAAAACCTCCAACTTTAAACGTGAATAGCTCGAAAACTAGAAGAGCTAGAAGGTCTCCGTAGGTACCAAAAGAAAGGAAATTTAACGGGGTACTCTCGACATGGGGGTCAAATTTAAGATCGGACGTAAGGAAAAAAAGTTATGATTGTTCAAAGATAGGCATTTTTTGACGTTTTTTCAATGCAAAATTGCTGATTTCAAGTAGTTTGTTCCAAGTTAAGCACAAAAATAAGCAGGTTTTGTTAACTTCTACATATTATGACAAAAAGATCTTGCAAAAAGCACTAAACTAGCTTCCAAGCACCTTGAAAG